>NC_056071.1:44917164-45220194 GCF_016772045.2 Ovis aries | reverse complement strand
TATTAATATCAAAGAAATATGTTCCAGTCAATGAAGCCATTTCCTTCCATATTGCCCAAAAAGGTTAATAATAATTGCAGTCTTTTAATAAGAGATTCATATAGCAAGACATGTAGAAAATACAGTCTTTAATAACCTCTGGAGTATTTTAAAACATGCCTTACAGGCCTTAATGTGCTTAGTAATATACTATTTAAAACCATAATTTTATCCCTTTGCGATATACAGTCACTCTTCCTCATCATTTACCCAGCTAATGAATGCCAGCAATTAGTAAAATGTAATCCCATTGCACAATCATTTTAATGCTTTTAGCACTCAGAAAAGTAAACACCAAATTAATACTGCTCAAGCCATATCAGATCCTAGTTGGAAGCAAGCAATTATAGTTCAGCTCCTCAGGTGTAATTAAATGATTGGAATGATTTAGTTCCATAAATGCAAGTTAATTCATAAGCAAGCAACAAATATACTGGGAGTAATTACAAGAAACATTGACAGTCTAAGTAGGGCTAATTCTTTTATGAGACTGATATAGTAAAATGCTGCCCTCTCCTGGGCATATAAGTGAATACTTCAGAGCCAAAAACAAAACATTTCCCCTTACCCAAAATCTAAGTTTTAAAAGGACACTAAAAAGGAAAAAAAAAAGAAATATATATATATATACACACATATATATATATTTATATATAAATTTGATTTCATTCCTTAAGCAAAAGATTTTCATTTATGGCTTATTGTGATAATTTTTTCACACTCTAGTAATTAGTGATTTTTCCATTCAAGTTCTGAATATGAGTCCCAAAACATACCAGGCAATTCCTATAATCTGATGAAACTAAATCATTCATATAGGACACTGGCTGCAAGTGAAACTTCTAGTTCCCTCTCGGACTGTCAGACCAACACCTATATTCTCTCAATGGTAAACCCTAACTAGACTGCTAGAGATTTAAGCTATGATTTTATAAGTACTAAAAATGGATAAAAAAAATAATCTCTGATGGATATAAAACAAAACACTCAGTATTACTGTGACTATACAAAATGGTCTAAACTAATTGTTTTTAATGAACTCCAATAACAACAATAACAAAAAAGACCTACAGCACCTGTATAATATCATTACAAGCTCATTTTAAAACATAAATAGCAGGCAGTACACAAAATAAAACACCCCAGTTTTACTTAAGCCATTCCCAACTTTTTACTTTTTTAGGCTAACATTCAGAACAAATTTACTTGAATACTACCTGATGTGTATCAACTAAATTTCTTACACTATACTTTTAGAAATGTATTTTTTACACATTTAAGTTATGATATAACCAGTAAGACTATGTTAACACATATGTATTTGTATCACTAAGCCTATTCAGAATCATCCCTTAAACTTTGTACAAAATTGAACATATGCTCAAACATAAACAATGGTATAACAAGTGTTTAGGGGAGCTGGTTTCCTGGTGAACTTGTTTCTAAAAGGAAAAATAATTTTAAAGAAAAAAAAAAAAACAAAAAACAAGTGTTTAATTCTCCAATAAATGCAATAGATACTTGCAGGGGATAATGCTTATCAGTATCAATTTTTTTAGTCCGGGAGGGAACAATATTCCTTTCTACTATGCTTTCAAATGCAGTAAAATAACTATATTCTAAGTCACAGCCTATGCAAACTATAGAAATAAACCAAAATATTAAAAAGTCCTGCCACTAAGTTTAAAATGTACAGCACATTTGCTTTGCCCTTGATGTCACAGTCTTATTTTTCAATTCATATCTTGTACACTGTAAGTTAATTGCTTTTGGAAAGTACTTATTATTCATGTAAAAATTAATGTGCCAATGTGTTTAAATCCTCTTAAATGACCATTCATGCATCTTTCTTCTTTAAGTACCAATGAAATCTGTCAAAAGACATCAATGCAAAATGGTCTTAAAGAAAGTTCTAATAGAGATTTTTTTTCTGCTAACACAAGATTTTCATATTCACCAACTTTACTTCAATTTCATTAATTTTTTAAGCTACTTTTAATAAATTCACCAAGTAAAATTTTTAGGCCCCATAGTCTGTCATTTGTGTTCCAGCTGACATTATGAATATTAATAACCGTGTTATCCTGATTAAATAGGCTTCATATGAAATCCCTGTGAATCCTATAGCTCAGACATCTCATTTTTCCAACTCTTTATGAATTTGGATTCAGACATTAAACTGGAAAAATCTTAAAAAACAGATTTAATGGCACATTTGCATATTGTCAAGCAAAAATTAGATGTTCTAATGATTCAAACAATTACAACTTACAGATCTACATATTGTAATAGAATAGAAGATTTTTGTAAACATGCAACATATTTTACACATCTATTCATTTTAGGACAAAGGATAAGACTAATAAGATTCTGATTCTTTTCCTCACACTCACCTTAAAGATTGATACCAAGAACTTGTTTAAATCAGAAATTACATCTTCATGTTAAAATTAGTGGGATGATTTCAGAGTAGATACATAAACTAGGCTACTTAATCAAAGTGCTAAATCATTATATCACAGACAAAATATGTTAAATGCTTTAACATTACTAACGTTACCAGGTTCAAGCAGCAAAATAAAATCTAACAAGTTCATCTTTAAGTAATGTGGGAAAAAATTACCCATATAAAAAAGAAAAATAAAATCTTTACTATAACAGAACATATCATATCAGCATGTGTTAAAATGAAATCGTCTCCATCAGAGGCCTAACCTCATTCCTCCAAGTTATTTTTAAGTCTTGGAATAAGTGAAATAAGAAAAAACAAGTTACAGTTAAGGAAACCACATACCACCTCTAACTACACTGGAATTTGAATGTATCTGCCTATATTTCCTACTTTCATGCTATCAAAAAATGGAGACTGAAAAAAATTAAACAAACATCTCCATGCTCTGAAATGGGACTTGACTCTCCTTGTTTACTCAGCAGTAAAACACTTGATGAAACAAAATTTGTTCTTTGACCAGTCTAAAATTTCTAATCTGCCTAAAAAAGAATGAGTAATTCTGACATTTATCCTTCAAAATGAAACAATGCTTTTTGGATAGAAAGGCATTTAAAGATGGGACTTCACACCCCAAAGTAACAATACCCAGGATTTTTTAAAACGTATTTTAAATAGGAGATTCACGTCTACTTTCCTCCACAAAAACCACACATGGCAAAGGTGTTCAGCTGACTCTGTTTAACGGCTTTCCTTTTTCATAATGTCTCGGTAGTTTAATCACAAATTTGTGTAATTTGAATCCAGAGTATAAAGCTAAGAATCATTTCTAACTATAACTTAAATTATATGCAACTATAACAATGACAAATTTTGGATTTTCTGGATTGAGAAATGTTGATAATTTCTGCACTGGGATGGTTTTATTAAATGGCTAAAGAAGAGCAGTGTATTTCTGAGAGCCAAATATATCAGGTCAATCAACATACACAATATACGCATATGTTCTACTGATGGATTTCCATCTTACTAGACAAAAGTCTCTCAAATATTCACATTCTCTCACAAAAAAGAATTCCTTTCACTGACTATCTCACATCACAGCCCACTCCCTACCAGCTCCAGATAATCCAAATTTCCCAGAGCCTGGGTAATTAAGGAAAGGTTTAGGGAAAGGGAGAAAGGATAAAAGTAGCCAGATGCCATCGCTATCAAGATTGTAAAGGCATATACTATTTGATCCCTCAGGTCTACTACAAGTCTTTTAAAAATATGTAGAACATATTTTTACATATAAAGATACACATTGAAGCAGTATTTATTTGGTATGAGACGATACTTATGCTCTAGTCATTCTGAACTTCTTTCTATTCCTTGAACTCACCAAGCTTATTCTTGCCTCAGAACTTTTATACTTCTCTAGATTGCTAAACCATTTTCTCCCATCATATATGCCTTGCTCAAAATTCATCTCTTCAAAAGGTTTCGCCTGGCCATCCTATCTAAAGTTGACACTCCTCTCTCACCACATTACCTGTGCTACTACTTTCATGAAGCCACCAGTTTGGGTTTTACTTCAGTGTTTATGATATATATCCGCCAAGGGTGTATATGGAAGTTACATTCAGGCATAGCCCTTGTTTTTGTCTTTCATCTGTATCCTTAGAAGGGTGTTTGGCATACAGTAAGTAAGTATTTCAGTATGTACTTGATGATCAGGCAGGTGGGCAGAAGATGTGAAGATTTTCTCAACAAGCATCTGTTATGCACCTATATATTATTTGTCAGCCAACCATTCTAGGGATTAAATATAAAATAAATAGATAAGGCAAATAAATTTCCTACCCAAAATAAATCTTTAGCTGAAACAATATAGGTACAGAACATGGATAGTTTAAAGACAGAAAAAACTGTAAAATTATACTCATATTTGCATACATGCTTGAATAGGATACACACAGCAATCTATTATCAGCGGTTACTCTGAAGAAAGGGCCTAAGAGTTGAGGTAGAAAGACTGAGAAAATGAGGGAGAGAAGTATTTCTGTTTCATATCTATCTACCTGTATAATCTGATTTTTTTAACTACGTGCCTATATTTTTTTTAACTTAATAATGAAATATTTATTAATAACCTTAGCATTTTATAAGAAACTCTGAAAGAAGCCACATTACATCAGAGATTCAAAATGAACTCAAAGAAAGCTTTATGACTCCCTTGAAACTCTGAACAAATAATTAAGACATTAACTTTTATAATTATACTTTGTCATGGCTGTTTGCTTGCTTGGTTTATGTAGAGTGAAAAATTCTAATTTAACTAATATATGGTAGAAATATTTTAGTATAGAAAAATTTTAAATGGATGAATTTCCTGAGAATTAAGCTTTTTTTTTAAATAATCACATTTCTTTGTTCAATTAGGGACTATTTATAACAGTTGTAGTGTTCAGGATTCTAATATTTAAGAGTTTATAACAGAAATTAGTATCAAAAAAAGACTAATTACTTATATCATTTAATATCATGGAGGGTGTCAAATTAAAAGGAGATAAATATTTAATGTTTCAAATATATGGTTTTCATGCAACTAAGACCCAACATAGCCAAACAAATAAATATACCTGAACACTGCATATACCAGATGGAACAATGCATATACCAGATGGAACACTGCAACAGCTTTCACTGTCAGTTACAAACAACATTTTGAGAATGAATCCTGTATTGCACAGCCTACTGATAACATTTTTAAAAGAAAAACTTTAAAACTGGTTATTATTTTCAGAAGGTTAATCAGATACAGGATTTTCTAAAATAACCTGAAATGTTTTGCCCTAGGCCAAACCAAACTAAATCATTTAATCTAGCACAGAATATAAAAACAAAGTCATCTTATAGAATAGCTTCTCCAGGGAACAAACAGAATGTTTTCTTAAGATTCATGTGATTGCCAAGTTCTGATGCAATGACACACTCCTTCACACAAAGGCTTACATTTCCATACAACCAACTGAAGTTCTTGGCAAATCAAAGGTAAAAAAGTATTAGAGCAAGTTAAATCGATCTGTAATGACAACTGGTATGACAAATAAAAGAACAGCTGTTAGAAAACGTCCTTCTAAAATAAAGTAAAAACTGTAAGTTCTTAATTCATCACATATCATAATACTTTACTAACAGATTTTATCCCCCCAAAATTGCTTAATAATTCTCTATCATTTATAAATTAAATAATAAGCAGTAATAGGGACATTAACAAATAACATCAATATACTCTGATGATAGCAGTTATGCTTTTGAACACTTTTAGTATTAAATTTTTTCCTTTTTTTGTTGACATATAGCTGATTTACAATGTTGTGTTAGTTTATATTTTAAATACTAAATAACAATTCATGTATATAATTAGGATAAAGTTTATCTATGCAATTTGCTAAAATTATAGCACTTACTCATTCCCAGTGGACAGTATGCACCATGCAAACTATGTATTTCACTTTTTAAACAGTAATGTTAAAGGTAACTAGGGTGTTAAATACAATTACTAGAAACAAAAACTTTGAAGAAAGTAAAGCAAATGTTAGGCTTACAGTTCTAACTCCTTATCCAATATCAAGAAAGTCACAGCCATCAGTTTCATTAATCTGAGGACCTACCAAAACTCATTTAACTTCTTAAGAGTCATTCTTAATAAATGTATCTGTTAATAAAAAATATGTAATAAGACTATGATCTTAAAGTAGATAATCCATAACTGATGTAGAATAAAATACAATATGAAATGGGAAAATATAAGAAGCCAATTATATAGAGAAATTTCCTTCAATGATTTTTTCTTCCTGCATCTAAAGTAAGATGTCAACTACAAATTACATGTAAGGATGGTACTAGCTCTTTTGTTCACAATACCATAAAGAGTTTCTTAAGATTCAGAAGTATATGTTCACTAAAAACCTGTTTCAGAAAAGTTATTTTTTAAAACATATCAAGATGGCAAAATGACTGAGTTTAAAATATTATTAATACTTGGAAAATTAATATTTAGTGAAACAAATGTACAGTGTTTTACAGTACTAAATTAAACAATATGTGCTATAAATTTTAAGACATTTTCTACAAGAAAATGCTCTTTCATTTTAAAAGAATTATCTTTCTTTTAAGAAACGTCATCTCTAGGATGTGTTGATTTATACTATAATCATGTTGAAGCTGGGTTATGAGTACATAGGGGCTCATTATTCCATTTCTGTACTCTTGTATGTTTATAGTTTTCCATAATAGCTTAAAATACATATTATAATATAAAACAGTATATACACTATCATTTACTTTCACAGAACTAGCAATGAGTACTTCATCTTATAATGGAACACTATCAAACTTTTATCAGTTTCATGCCTGATATACGTATCCACAAACATATGTAACAAATATTGCACACGGTTCACGAATATATCATACATACACACCTCACATGGATTCTATATTGCACGTCATTTAGAGAAAAGCCTAAAAGTTTCATCTTATCATATAGGAACTGAACAGAAAATATAATCTGCTGAGAGATATGTACTTTATTAAAATGCTTTGGAATTTTTCCCTGACCTTATACTTAATAACTTCCTGAAGCTAAGACCTTACATTACCAATGACCTAGTGCATATGCTGGAAAGGTACACTCTGTCACCTTTAGCAAACATTCTCCTCACCAGAGGCCATCTGCTGCACCCTGAAGCAATATCCTAGTTAGTTACTGCTACAGACATGTGATGTAAGTAACCAAATTTATCATTTGTTGGAGTCAAAGCTACATGAATCTGAAATATTTCCTAATTTTATCTGAAAAGATATGTATTTTCACTGCTGGAGATATTTCTCATTTGTAGAACAGTGATAGATCTTTGTATATGCACAGTAACTATCCCTTAATTAACAAAGATGGTGATTTAGAAGAATCATAAGCAGAAATAGTGACAATGACTATTGTTTAGTTGCTAAGTCGTATCTGACTCTTTCGCAACCCCATGTACTTTAGCCCACCAGGCTCCTCTGTCCATGGGATTTCCCAGAAAAGAATACCGGAGGGGGGTTTCCATTTCCTTCTCCAGGGGATCTTCCCAACCCAGGTCTCCCGCATTGCCAGGCAGCTTCTTTACAAGCTGAGCCACAAGGGAAGCCAAAGTAGATTCTTTTTGGAATCCCCTTGCTTTTTCTATGATCCAGCAGATGCTGGCAATCTGATCTCTGGCTCCTTCACTTTTTCTAAATTCAGCTTGCATATCTGGAATTTCTTGGCTCATATACTGCTGAAGCCTAGCTTGAAGGATTTTGAGCCTAACCTTGCTAGCATGTGAAATGAGTGCAATTGTACAGTACTATGAACATTCTTTGGCATTGCCTTTCTTTGAGATTGGAATGAAAACTGACCTTTTCCAATCCTGCGGACACCGCTAAGTTTTCCAAATTTGCTGGTATATTGAGTGCAGCACTTTAACAGCATCATCTTTTTAGGATTTTAAATAGCTCAACTGGAATTCCATCACCTCCATTATCTTTGTTCATAGCAAAGCTTCCTAAGGCCCATTTGACTGCACTCCAAGATGTCTGCTCCAGGTAAGTAACACACCCTTTCCTCTTTTTCCAACCACCTGCTCAATATCTGAGCCAGACACAAGGCACCCACCAAATTAGGTAGAAAAGTGAACTACCTAAGATCAAACCCAAAGTCTTTGGATGGTGGGGCAAGGAATACAAACTTAGCAATCTGAGACTATACAGTCCAGCCAGAAATTTTAAAGAAAAAAAAAAAATTAGGTCACGAACTACATTTCTTTACAAGACAATTTCTTTTGAAAATAAGCTCACAGCCACAAGAAAAAACTATAAAATATATGAAAGAATTTAACATAAGGAAAAGCAGTACAGGCATATGAAAGAGAGGTGGAGATTCAGACTTGAACTAGAGAAAACTAGGCAACCTGAAATCAATCTTCACAACAGGTATAATTTTCAAATTGTTCAGTTCAGTTCAGTTGCTCAGTCGTGTCCGACTCTTTGCGATCCCATGAATCACAGCACGCCAGGCCTCCCTGTCTATCACCAACTCCCGGAGTTCACTCAAACTCACGTCATCGACTCGGTGATGCCATCCAGCCATCTCATCCTCTGTCGTCCCCTTTTCCTCCTGCTTCCAATCCCTCCCAGCATCAGAGTCTTTTCCAATGAGTCAACTCTTTGCATGAGGTGGCCAAAGTACTGGAGTTTCAGCTTTACCATTAGTCCTTCCAATGAACACCCAGGACTGATTTCCTTTAGGATGGACTGGTTGGATCTCCTTGCAGTCCAAGGGACTCTCAAGAGTCTTCTCCAACACCACAGCTCAAAAGCATCAATTCTTCAGTGCTCAGCTTTCTTCACAATCCAACTCTCACATCCGTACATGACCACTGGAAAAACCACAGCCTTGACTAGACGGACCTTTGTTGGCAAAGTAATGTCTCTGCTTTTCAATATGATATCTAGGTTGGTCATAACTTTCCTTCCAAGGAGTAAGCGTCTTTTAATTTCATGGCTGCAATCACCACCTGCAATGATTTCGGAGCCACAAAAAATAAAGTCTGACACTGTTTTCCCATCTATTTCCCATGAAGTGATGGGACCAGATGCCATGATCTTCGTTTTCTGAATGTTTAGCTTTAAGCCAACTTTTTCATACTCCTCTTTCACTTTCACTTCACTTTCTGCCATAAGGGTGGTGTCATCTGCATATCTGAGGTTATTGATATTTCTCCCGGCAATCTTGATTCCAGCTTGTGCTTCTTCCAGCCCAGCATTTCTCATGATGTACTCTGCATAGATGTTAAATAAGCAGGGTGACCATATACAGCCTTGACGTACTCCTTTTCCTATTTGGAACCAGTCTGTTGTTCCATGTCCAGTTCTAACTGTTGCTTCCTGACCTGCATATAGGTTTCTCAAGAGGCAGGTTAGGTGGTCTGGTATTCCCATCTCTTTCAGAATTTTCCAGTTTATTGTGATCCACACAGTCAAAGGCTTTGGCATAGTCAAGAAAGCAGAAATATATGTTTTTCTGGAATTCTCTTGCTTTTTTGATGATCCAGTGGATGTTGGCAATTTGATCTCTGGTTCCTCTGCCTTTTCTAAAACCAGTTTGAACATCTGGAAGTTCATGGTTCATGTATTGCTGAAGCCTGGCTTGGAGAACTGACTTCCCTGGTGGCTCAGATGGTAAAACTCTCCCTAACAGGGACCTAAAAACTAGATGGACAGAGTCTCCACAACAAAAGGTAAAAAAGGACAACAAGGCATGTAGGAGACATAGAGATGGTCTCTGCAAGTGGAAAAAAAAAAAACACACCCCAACTTCAGCAATCCACAGACAGGAGAGATTGCAAAGGTATACATATTTCCCCTAGGAGCAGAGGATTCAAGCTCCACATCAGGCACCCAAAGCCCTAGATCCTACATGAGAGCGATAAGCCCCCAACAGCTGGCTTTGAAAACCAATGAGGAATATGCCCAGGAAACCTACAGAACCACAGAAAATGGAAAACCTGCTCTTAAAAGGCTTGAGCACAGTCTCATTCCACACAAAAACACCAGGTTGAAAAGTGCATGGAATGAAGTGTGAAGGGAATCCACCCACTAATCTTGAAGAGTCTGCTGGAGAGACAGGAACACTTGGGATACTCTCTGGGGTCTGAGAAACTGGTGAGAACAACTTTTGCAATCTCAGGCTACCTTGCAGATGCCATTGTGAAATTCTCCCTCTAGTCTGTTAGCTCCAGAGGGTACACCTTGTTGGCAGTCTTGCCTATCTCGGTCTCCACTGGGGTTCACAGCCAGAAGTATGACTACTGCACCTGCCAGCTGACTGCAGCAGCCACCATCAGGCCCTGAAGCCAGTCAGAGGCCCAGCTCCACCCACCAACACTCCATAGCAACAGCCACAGCCCCACCCAACATGAAAGAAAGCAAAAATACAAAGAACTGTAAGAGACTACTATGAACAATTATATACCAACAAATTGGACAACTTAGAAGAAATGGGTAAATTCCTAGAAGCATGTAATCTTCCAGGACTGAATCACGAAGAAATAGAAAATCTGAATAGATCAATTACTAGCAAGTAGATGGAAACCATAATCAACAATCTCCCAAACAAGCAAAAGCCCAGAACCAGACATTTCACAAGAAAATTCTATAAAACATTCAAAGAGGATTTAATACCTATCCTTTTCAAGCTCTTCCATCTGAAGAGGAAAATCTTCCAAAGACATTTTATAAAACCAGCAATCCAAACCAGACACCACAAAAAGAAAATATAAGAGGCTAACATTCTTGATGATCATAGGTCCAAAAATCGTCAACAAAATACTGAATCCAACTGAATCCAATGATATATTAAAATGATCAAACACTAAAATCAAGTGGCATTTATTTCAGGGAATCAATGATGATTCAACATCTGCAAATCAATCTACATGATACATCACATTCTAAAAAATGAAAAACAAAAACCATGATTATCTCAATGGATGTAGAAAATGCCTCTGACAAAACCCAACATCCAGTTATGATACAAACTCTCAACAAAGTAGGCACAGAGGGAACAAACCTTAACAAAACGAAGGTCATATATGACAAATCCACAGCTGACATCATATTCAGTAGTTAAAAAATAAAAACTTTTCCTCCAAGACCAGAATAAGACAAGTATGCTCATTCTCACCACTTTTATTCAGTACAGTACTGGACTATCCACAGCAATTACACAAGAAAAAGAAATAAAAGGCATCCAAATCAGAAAGAAAGAAGTGTAAAACTGTCACTACTTGCCGATGACATGATACTATATATAGAAATTTATTAAGATTTCACCAAAAAATTGGTTAGAATAAATGAATAAAGTGTAGGATACAAATCAATATACAGAATCTGTGGCATTTCTATACACTAATAACACACTATTAGAGAAGGCAAATTAAAAAAATCTCATTTACAGCTATATCAAAAAGTTTAAAACACCTAGAAATAAATTTAACTAATGAGGTGAAAACCTGCACACTAAAAATTATAAGACATCAATAAAAGAAATTGAAGAAGACATCAAAAAAATTTGAAAGATATTCTGTACTGGGTGGACTGGAAGAATTAAAACTGTTCAAATGTCCATACTTCCCAAAGCAATCTACAGATTCAGTGCAATCCGTATCAAAATCCCAATGGCATATTTAACAGAACTTGGACATATAATTCTAAAATTTGTATGGAAGCACAAAAGATCCTGAGTCACAAAAGCAATCTTGAGAAAGAAAAACAAAGCTGGAGGTATCACACCCTCTGACTTCAAACTACAGTTAACCTTTTAAACAACTCAGGGTTTAGGAGTACTGACCTCTCACGTAGTTGAAAACACACATATAAGTTTACAGTCAGTCCTCCATATACAAGGGTTTGAATCTTTAGATTCAACCAACGGTGGATACTGTAGTACTGTAGTGTATTTTTACTGAAAAAAAACTCTGCTGTAATGGACATACTTAGATCACATCCATGTTGTTCAAGGATCATTTGTATACTACAAAGTAATCAAAACAGTATAGTTTGGGTAAAGAACGAGATATACAGATGAATGGAACAGAACTGAGAGCCCAAAATTAAGCCATACATACATGGAAAAGAATAAAGAACATACAGTGGAGAAAGGACAGTCTTCTAAATCAGGAGCATGGGAAAACTAGACAGCCACATACAAAAGAATGACATTAGAGCACTACATCACACCATATACAAACATTAACTCAAAAGGAATTAGAATTGAATGTAAGACCTGAAATCATAAAATTCCTAACAGAAAACAAAGGAAATAAACTTAGTGACATTGGCCTTAGGCAATGTTTTGTGGATGAAACCAGAAGGCAAGGGAAACAAAAGCAAAAATAAATAAACAGGACTACATCAAACTAAAAACCACTTATACAGCAAAGGAAACCATAATCAAAATGAAAAGGCAACCTACTGAATGGAAGAATCTATTTGCAAACTATATATCTAATAAAGGGTTAATATCCAAAATATATAAAAACAACAGCAACAAAATACAAACAACCTGATTTAAAAAGTGGATAGAGGATCTGAGTCAATATTTTTCCAAAGAAGACACACAGATGGTAAAATACACAGAAAGAAATGTTAGAGATCACTATTAATTGGCGAAATGCAAATCAAAACCAAAATGAGATACTATCTCACACCTGTTGGAATGGTTATTATTGAAAAGACAAGACATAATAACATGTTGGAGAAGATATGAAGAAAAAGGGAAAAAGTGGAAGCAATGCAGATTTTATTTTCTTGGGTTCCAAAATCACTGTGGACAGTGACTACAGCCCTGAAATTAAAAGACGCTTGCTCCTTGGCAGGAAAGCTATGACAAACCTAGACAGTGTATTAAAAAGCAGAGACATCACTTTGCCCACAAAGGTCTGTATAGTCAAAGGTAAGGTCTTTTCAGTAGTCATGTACCAATGTGAAATTTGGATCATAAAAAAGGCTGAGGGCCAAAGAACTGATGCCTTTGAATTGTGGTGCTGGAGAAGACTCTTGAAAGTCCCTTGGACAGCAAAGAGATCCAACCAGTCAATCCTAAAGGAAATCACCCCTGAATATTCATTGGAAGGACTGATGCTGAAGCTGAGGTTCAAAATGGCCACCTGATACGAACAGTCAGTTCTTTGCAAAGACCCTGATGCTGGGTAAGATTCAAGGCAAAAGGAGAAAGAGGAAGAGGATGAGATGGTTGGATGGAATCACTGACTCAATGGACATAAATTTGAGCAAACTCTGGGAGACAGAGAAGGACAGGGGAACCTGGTGTGTTGTAGTCCATGGGGTCATCAAAGAATTGGACATGATTTAGTGACTGAACAACAATATAGACTGCTGGCAGGCTTGGTACAGCCACTATGGAAAAAATTACAAACAGAACTACCTTATAACCCAGCTATTCTGTTCAATAGTAATTTAAATAGTAATCATGATTCTACAATCACTTTCTTTTCAGTTGCTTGGATAAAGCCATGCACAAAATTCACCTGACTTTACCAGTCCATATAGGTTCACATTTTATCTTTACACTACAGTCTTATTCATAATATATAGTTGAAAATTCTAAGTTGCAGTAAGCACACTAGTATTTTTACCACTACACTTAGAATTCAACTAAAACTTTATTTTCTTCACTTTAAAAATCCATTTTGAGGCATCCATTTCAACTGTACACTTGGTAAGTTAAGTTTTAATGATTGTCTACAATGGTATAATTTTTAAAAATGCATTAAGGGATTTCCCTGGTGGTCCAGTGGTTAAGACTTCACCTTCCAATGTAAGGGGTGAGCGTTCAATCCCTGGTTGGGGAGCTAAGGTCCCACATGCCTTGCAGCCAAGAAAACAATACATAAAACAAGCAACATTGTAACAAATTCAATAAAGACTTTTAAAAAAATGGTCCACATTCCCCCCCAAAAAATATATTAAAAAAAACACATTAAAAAGTTGTTCCTTTGCAATAAATCTAACCAATCTTGCTCAATCCTAGGCAAATACTAATATATGTTCCTTTACTACACAAATTCAATGGTACTTCTAGAATCTGTATGAATGCGATCAAACAATGTATACTTGAGGAACCCAGGTCCTGTGTATGATTTTTCACATAAGCAATTACAATCATATTATGCTGTCAACCATAAGCAATTACAAAAGCTTTATCTGGCTAATGTCACAGGACAACAGTGGCTTCCCCATACCAGACTTTGCACAACCGATGTACTGCAGTTTCTAAAGTGAGTTGCAGTCAAAGACTCAAGTCCCCCTGTCTAGCCAAGCTCTTATGTGTATCTTCATTCCAAGCCATTAAGAGGTCCCTTTATCTAGAGCCTCCCTCAGAAGCAGACCTCCTTGGAGGTGGTGGGAGGAGAACAGTTTTCTAAACTCTGAGTCAGTAAACAGTACTTTTCCATTCCTAGCCCTTTACTCTCTCTGTCCTCCCTGCACTACCCTCTAACCCCCAAACTAGGCCCAAAATAATGCAGTGACTTTTTGTTAGGGTTTCCCCAAATAGTGAGATGACCCCTACATTTGTGCTGATTCACCTCACCCTCAGACTTCCCTGACAGTCCAGTGGTTAAGACTATGCTCCCAACATGAGTGGTGCAGGTTTGATCCCAGGTCAGAGAACTAGGATCCGCATGACTCACCACACAGCCAAAAACAAACAAAAAGAAACACTCAATAGGAGGAATGTCAGCAAAATGGCAGGCTAGAAAGTGACAAGCTCTCATTACTGCAGAACAACTTTAAAAAGAAAAAGTAACAGGAACAGCCTAAGCCAACTTTGTTGAAGCTCTGGAAAACCATCAAAACTTAACAGCAGCCGAGCAAACATCGAATCAATAAAAAGTCATCTTTAAAATGGCAGAAGAAAAAAAAAATAAAATAAAATGGCAGAAGAGTTCTGCGGTATTTCCCCTCACTGTTCCCACCCCTTCTCCAATGTCAGCTCCTGAAGCGTTAACAGCAGCCTGGTTCCCAGTTTCCAAGGAACAGGGAAGACTTGATATGGAAATTACTATACAATTCTATTCTAACCTATCTGGAGGGTATCTGAAGGATTGACATAAGGCACTTGCCTTTTTATTACCTAGTTTGGAACTTCAGTACTTGGAAAAGCTACAAGAAAACTACAGAGCCACACCCAGGCAAACTACACCCGGGGCAAAAAAGATGGAGACATACAGTAAACCATCTAAGGCCTGGAAGAGAAGCCAGGGAGACTCTGGGAAATTAACACAAGTAAAAGCAGTCAAAAATATGGGGGAATTTAGAGTGACCTAGGCTTTCCTGGTGGCTCAGGTAAAGATATCTACCTGCTCTGCAAGAAGCATGGGTTTGATCCCTGGGTCAAGAAGATCCCCTGGAGGAAATGGCAACCCACTCCAATACTCTTGCCTGGGAAATCCCATGGACAGAGGAACCTGGCGGGCTATACCCCATGAGGTAGCCAAGAGTCCACACAACTTGGCAAGTAAACCACCACCTCCACAGAAAGTTACCTGTATGCTCAGAAAGGAAGACCTTAAGCTTTTACCTTAGGCTGAACACTATACTCGAAGCTTAGCTAAGGGTTGAAGGAGTACCAAAGCACAGAGGTAATCTGCAAAGACTGGAAGAGCTAGCAGTCAAGGAAGTCTCTGTAAACATATTAGCTGAGTGTGAATTAAAGGAACAGAGACTTCAGGGACCACACACAAAGAGAAACATTCTGCAAAAACAATTTGGAAAAGTCTCAAAACTACTACAGCCTTCAAAAGTATATATATAAAAAAAGGACAAAGAATTTGAATAAGACATTTTATCTAAGAAGATACACAAAGAGCCAAAAAATACATGAAAAGATGCTTGGCATCACTAACCATTAGGAAAATCCAAATCAAAACTACTTTGCATATAACAGAATGGCTGGTATCAAAAAACTGAAAATACCAAGAGCAAAGACGAAGAGGAATTGGAACGCTTTCATATTGTAGGTAGAAATGTAAAATGATGCAACTGCTATAGAAAACAGTGGCAGCTTCTCAGAGTTAAACAGAATTACTCAAGGCTCAGCAACCCCACTACTAGGTATATATCCCAAAGAATTGCCATCAGACTCAAACAAATACTTTTAAGCCACATTCACAGCAGCATAATTTACAAAGCTAAAAGGTGGAAACAACCCAAGTGCCCACTGACAGACGAATGAATAAACAAAATGCAGCATACATATACAGTGGGATAACTTTCCATCTTAACAAGAAGAAAGTGCTAACACATGCTACAATGTGGATGAACCTGGAAGGCATGCTAAGTAAAAAGCCAAACACAAAGGACAATAACTGCATGATTCCACTTACATAAGTTACCCCAAGTAGACAAATTCAGAGACAGAAAGCAGAATAGAGGTTACCAGGAGTTGGAGGAGGAGAGATTCAGGAATTACTATTTAATACGTACAGAGTTTGTTTCTATTTGGGATGATGAAAGTTCTGGAAATGGGTAATGGTGATGATTACACAATACTGTGAATGTACTTAATGACACTGAAAGGTCTACTTAAAAATGGTTAATGAGCCACCTGGCAGGGTTGTCTTCCTGGGTTTCTTTACCATTCTCCTCTCCGCCTACATGCCCTTCCCAATAAAGGCTCTTGCTTTGTCAGCATGTGTGTCTCCTTGGACAACGCATTTCTGAGTGTTAGACAAGAGCCTACTCAGGGGCCCTGGAAGGGGTCCCCCGCCCTGTAACAAAAATGTCACTGTAACGGCATAAAAGGAAAGGCTGGGGAACTTCCACTTTAAGAATGCAGTTATAAGTGGACCATACTAGAGCTCTACCAGTATTGCAGAGACCTACAAACGAGTCGTGACTGGAATTGACACATATTTTTTTCTAGAATTTACTTTGTTATTGCTGTTCAGTCACCAAGTTGTGTCTGACTCTTCCCAACCCCATGGACTGCAGCACACTTTAACAAAAAGTATTTAACAGTCAAAGATTTAATTAAAAGTTTGGAACAGAGAATCACTTATTAATTTGAACTGTCTCAATATGTTTCCATTGATTGTTCAGTTCAGTTCAGTTCAGTCGCTCAGTCGTATCCGATTCTTTGCGACCCCATGAATCACAGCATGCCAGGCCTCCCTGTCCATCACCATCTCCCGGAGTTCACTCAAACTCACGTCCATTGAGTTGGTGATGCCATCCAGCCATCTTATCCTCTGCCATCCTCTTTTCCTCCTGCCCCCAACCCCTCCCAGCATCAGAGTCTTTTCCAATGAGTCAACTCTTCACATGAAGAGGCCAAAGTACTAGAGTTTCAGCTTTAATATCATTCCTTCCAAAGAACACCCAGGAGTTGATATCCTTTAGAATGGATTGGTTGGATCTCCCTGCAGTCCAAGGACTCTCAAGAGTCTTCTCCAACACTACAGTTCAAAAGCATCAATTCTTCGGCGTTCAGCTTTCTTCACAGTCAACTCTCACATCCATACATGACTACTGGAAAAACCACAGCCTTGACTAGACGGACCTTTGTTGGCAAAGCAATGTCTCTGCTTTTGAATATGCTATCTAGGTTGGTCATAACTTTCCTTCCAAGGAGTAAGCATCTTTTAATTTCATGGCTGCAGTCACCATCTACAGTGATTTTGGAGCCCCCCAAAATAAAGTCTGACACTGTTTCCCCATCTATTTCCCATGAAGTGATGGGACCAGATGCTATGATCTTCGTTTTCTGAATGTTGAGTGCTTTAAGCCAACTTTTTCACTCTCCTCTTTCACTTTCATCAAGAGGCTTTTTAGCTCATCTTCACTTTCTGCCATAAGGGTGGTGTCATCTGCATATCTGAGGATATTGATATTTCTCCCGGCAATCTTGATTCCAGCTTGTGCTTCTTCCAGCCCAGCGTTTCTCACGATGTACTCTGCATAGAAGTTGAATAAGCAGGGTGACAATATACAGCCTTGATGTACTCCTTTCCCGGTTTGGAACCAGTCTGTTGTTCCATGTCCAGTTCTAACTGTTGCTTCCTGACCTGCATATAGGTTTCTCAAGAGGCAGGTCAGGTGGTCTGGTATTCCCATCTCTCAGAATTTTCCACAGTTGATTGTGATCCACACAGTCAAAGGCTTTGGCATAGTCAATAAAACAGAAATAGATGTTTTTCTGGAACTCTCTTGCTTTTTCGATGATCCAGTGGATGTTGGCAATTTGATCTCTGGTTCCTCTGCCTTTTCTAAAACCAGCTTGAACATCTGGAAGTTCACGGTTCACGTATTGCTGAAGCCTGGCTTGGAGAATTTTGAGCATTACTTTACTAGTTACCTACGTACAAAAATAGGCAAAGAAATAAAATATTACCTGGACAGAACACATTCCTTACCACTCTCAAAGTAATGATCTCATTAAAAATTGGAGTGAGCATTTAAAACATATGTTATTTAAAATGATGGGAGATAAGGCATTGAGGGCTGGCTAACTCAAGTTGGCCACTGAGTTAAAAGGTTAAATATGAGAGGAAGTAAGAGGGGACCCCACCAGAAACACTTCTAGTGTCGACTTAAAAAATATTCACAACCTAAAAGTTGAGCTGTTGTTGTTGTTCCGTTGTTGTGTCCAACTCTTTGTGACCCTATGGACTGCAGGACATCAGGCTTCTGTGTCCTTCACTGTCTCCTGGAGTTTGCGCAAACTCATGTCCATTCAGTCAGTGATACCATTCAACCATCTCTTCCTCTGTTGCCCCCTTCTCCTCCTGCCCTCAACCATTCCCAGCATCAGGGTCTTTTCCAAAGTGCTGGCTCTTTGCATCAGGTGGCCAAAATTTTGGAGCTTCAGCATCAGTCCTTCCAATGAATATTCAGAGTTGATTTCCTTTAAGATTGGAAACGCAAGTGTCTGGGCCCACTGAAATCATTCCTTTCAAATGCACCTCGCCTATCTGGAGCCAGTGACCTGTTTTCACATCCTGAACTTCCTTTCCTCAGGGCTCACTACAGGGAGTGGCTGTAGTCTGATGGCTGCTGGATTAGCAGGCATGCTTCTCTTTCCCGAGTTCCCCTAGGGCTCATTGGCTCACACTGAAGGCTGCAATCCATGATGACTGTAACATCTTTGTTTACCAACATGACAAGGAAACTGGAGAAGGCAATGGCACCCCACTCCAGTACTCTTGCCTGGAAAATCCCACGGACAGAGGAGCCTGGTAGGCTGCAGTCCATGGGGTCATGAAGAGTCGGACACGACTGAATGACTTCACTTTCACTTTGTGCATTGGAGAAGGAAATGGCAACCCACTCCAGTGTTCTTGCCAGGAGAACCCCAGGGACGGGGGAGCCTGGTGGGCTGCCGTCTATGGGGTCGCACAGAGTCGGACATGACTGAAGCGACTTAGCAGTAGCAGCAGCAAGGAAATATTCCACTTCTCACTAGCAACTGGAGTGGCAGATAAAGGGATAGTGGTGATGCAATTCACAATTTTCTATCTTTCTCACCTCACAAATTTTTCTTTCATCCTGCGAGACCCAGCTGTGCCAAGACCAGAAGAGCAGTGTCAACAGAGATATTGCTGCACAGGACACATTGTCCATAACATACAATCTGATCGGACATATTCCTAAGGAATGGAGGAGGAAATGGCAACCCACTCCAGTATTTTAGCCTGGAGAATCCCCATAGAAAGAGGAGGCTGGTGGGCTACAGTGCATGGGGTCGCAAAGAGTCAGACAGGGCTGAGGGACTAAGACCATTCCTAAGGAAATATATATATTTTATTTATTAATTTTTGGTTGTGCTGAGTCTTTGTTTTTGTGCAGACTGTCTCTAGTTGTGGTGAGCTGAGGCTACTTCTCCTTGTGATGCACAGGCTTCTCACTGCAGAAGCTTCTCTTCTTGCGGGGTACAGATTCTAGGCACAGGTTCTTCAGTAGTTGCAGCACTCGGCCTAGGAGTTGGGGCACAGGGGCTTTAGTTGCCCATGGCATGTGGAATCTTCCCAGACCAGGGATCAGACCCACATTCCGTGCTTGGCAGGCAGATTCTTGTCCACTGTACCACCAGCAAAGTCCCCAAAGGGAACTTTTGACTTCACCCCATGCAGTTAAATTAAGATTAACTCTAAGTGCTGCTTCATTACTAAGAAGAAGACAGTCCTTTACTTCTTTGTCAAACTGTACAAAATTTTCCCAGGAATAAATAAGAGCAGAGGTTCTGGCAAGGCTGCTGTAATTGCCTGCTACGTGGACAGGCATGGGGCCAAATCAGAGCACTGCACTAGAGGGGGAAAAGTGAGGTTAAAATGAATAATAAATGGAAGCCTAAATAAATATTGGCCAATAGTAAAGGAACAGAGAAATGGGATATGACACAAGGAAAAATGCTATTATTCTTTTTCCACAAGAATTTTTCAGAGCAGAGTAATAAGAATGACTGGGGCTGGGAAAAAGCAGTTAACTTATTATCTCTAGAGTATGAAAACTCAACTAATACTGACTGATAACAACTACCTCAAGTGATTTAGAGAAAGGATACCAAAGATAATCCTTTTAACGACTCACCTAAATGGGAGGACATTAGAATCATAATTGAAGTCACATTCTTGTTGGTAGTATTTTTAACACATTGGTTCCTTTGCCGTGCTTAACAAAAATTCTACCTTTCAATCAAGTGGGATGAATCATAAGAGGTAGCAGATGACTGGTGTATTGTATTGTCCCCATCAAAATCACTCTGAGAAAATGACTGGGGTATGAGGGCAAAGTACTGCTGCTCCTTCGGTGATAAAAGGCATGAAAACAAATGAAACAGCATTCACAGGATTAAAGTGGTCTCTAAAAGAGTGGGTCTGAAACATGATGGCTACTTATCACTCACAGATTCACCTCTGGAATTCAGACAAGAGCTACTGCATTAAACCTTGTGGCTGACAAAGACTAAATTTAACCTGAAAGTGAAATGAATACGCTTTATTGACTATTTCTTGGGACACAAAAAATATATTTGGGTGTGCACATTATATTTAAGGTTTTATGGTGGCTCTATCAACATTGGCCCCAACAACCAGGAGGCAAGTGCGGAGCCTCAGGGACAAACTTGGATTACTGAACCAAGCCCAAAAGGGGCTCTGAGAAGCACTTCATCAGGTAAAACAACACTCGTTATCTCAAAAAGGGACACTAGAGGGTGCTTTATTTCAGAAGTTTGGTCAAGACTAGCATCCCAGGGACGGGGGAGCCAGGTGGGCTGCCATCCATGGGGTCGCAGAGTCGGGCATGACTGAAGCGACTTAGCAGCAGCAGCAGTTAGATCAGAAAGACAAAGCTATACGTGAGTGAATCAGACACCTCACTAAGCCAGTAAAACAGTATACATCTCAGTTATACTAGAGAAGGCTTATACACTTACCTAGGAAGGACTACTGAATATTTTAATCATTATGGAATCTGGCAGTCCTAAATTGGTCATGAGATTTTCATCTTTCTGCCATAGTAGTACGATGCAACAGTGAGATTATAGGTTCATTAACAGAATTAAATAAAATCAGACATTTGAATTTCCAGGATTAAAAAAAAATGAGACAAGATTTAAGGTCCTCATTTGATATGTTATTTACAGAAAATGGACCCCCAAAATAAGAGAATCTGGCTTTGGAAAAATTACACATGGGCTTCCCAGGTGGCTCTAGTGATAAAGAACCTGCCTGACAATGCAGAAGATGTAAGAGATATGGGTTTGGTCCTTGGGTTGGGAAGATCCCCTGGAGAAGGGCATGACAACCCACTCCAATATTCTTGCCTGGACAATCCCATGGACAGGGGAGCCTGACTAGCTACAATCCATAGGGTTGCAAAGAGTTGGACATGACTGAAGCAAGCATACACACACACATGCAAGTAAATGCTTCCATCAACACATATAAAAAGGTACAAGCATCTGTTGATGGAAGAGGAAAAAGAACAATCAAAAAGACAAGAGTATATTTTTAAAAACCTGTGAAGGGATATAGCTGCAATTACTATATCTTGCAGAGCAAATTTCATTTCCCACTGGATGGCTCCTCCTGGTGATATCAGGATATTAGTGTGCTTCCCCTTTTATAAAGAGTGAACTTACAGTCAATGGCAGGTAGATGAGAGGAAGGGATAGTTAGGGAGTTTGGGACGGACATGTACACACTGCTGTATTTAAAATGGATAACCGACAAGGACCTACTGTATAACATATGGAACTCTGCTCAATGCTATGTGCAAGTCTGGATGGGAGGGGAGTGTGGATATTTGTATATGTATGGCTGAGTCCCTTCCACAGGACTCCTCCCTCCTAAGAAATGCCTAAGGCAGTTATGACTTAAACCAAAACTCCTTATAAATTATGGTGGACAGAATTTACTAGCTAAAAGAAATCTCTAGTCAGTAAGTGACTTTTTCTTTTATTTATTTCTATTTATTTTCTAAGAATTCAGTTCAGTCATTCAGTCCTGTACGACTCTTTGCGACCCTATGGACTGCAGCCCGACAGGCTTCCCTGTCTCTGACAAACTCCTGGAGTTTACTCAAACTCATGTCCATTGAGTCAGGGATGCCATCCAACCACCTCATCCTCTGTCGTCCCCTTCTCCTCCCACCTTCAATCTTTCCCAGCATCAGGGTCTTTTCCAATGAGTCAGTTCTTCGCATCAGGTGGCCAAAGTATTGGAGTTTCAGCTTCAGCATCAGTCCTTCCAATGAATATTCAGGGTTGATTTCCTTTTGGATTGACTGGTTGGATTTTCTTGCAGTCCAAGGGACTCTCAAGAGTCTTCTCCAACACCACAGTTCAAAAGTTTCTAAGTATTACCTGTATTCATAGTGTATTACAAAGCAGTACATATTAGGTACACTGTACAAGGTAGAATATTACATATTACATTTGTATATGTACATAAATACATATTACATACCAAACTAATACATGTACACTAGTGAGTTCATTAAGAATTACATAATTAGGCATCAGTATTTTGGGCTTCCCTGGTGACTCAGATGGTAAAGAATCTGCTTGTAATGTAGGAGTTCGATCCCAAGTTCAATCTCTGAGTCAAGATTTCCCTGGAGAACGGAATGGCTACTCACTTCAGTATTCTTGACTGGAGAATTCTATGGACAGAGGAGTCTGGTGGGTCACAGCCCACAAGGTGGCAAAAAGTCGGACATGACTGAGCAACTTTCATTTCACTTCACATCAGCATTTTAAATGTCATACTATGATAACAACTATATATGATTATATAGATGTGGAAGAGTATTTCAGTGATACTTAGAAGACAACTGGTTAGGGTTTGGGGATAAGCTCATAACACTTCATTACTCTTCTATTTAACGCAATGGAATATAGGTCTTCACAGTATCAAAAAAAAATCCCTATTTAATACATTTTCACGATGGATTACACTGGCACAATAAAGACTCCTGTATTTATCAAACCGTAGGGAAAAAACCTCAGTATCACCTTCATTTTCTGGTCCATATTATATATTCATTTTATTGTTGTTATTGTTTAGTCACTAAGTTGTGTCTGATTCTTTATGACCCCATGCACTATAGCCCACCAGGCTCTTCTGTCCATGGGATTTCCCAGGCAAGAATACTGGAGTGGGTTTCCCATTTCTTTCTCCAGGGGATCTTCCTGACCCAAGGATAGAACCCACGTCTAATGCTTGGCAAGTGGATTCTTTACCACTGAGCCACCTGGTAAGCCCACTTATTTTATACCTATTTTATATCTATATTATATAGAGATAGACTGATTATGTCTGAATATATCTGGTATTGTTCAGTCACTCAGTCATGTCCAACTCTTTGGTGCCCTATGGACTGAAGCACACCAAGCTTCCCTGTCCATCGCCATCCCCCAGAGATTGCTCAAACTCATGTCCATTGAGTCAGTGACTCTTCACATCAGGTGGCCAAAGTAATGAGTTTCAGCTTCAGTATCAGTCCTTCCAGTGAATATTCAGGACTGATTGCCTTTAGGATGGACTGGTTTTACACTCTCGGCACTCAGCTTTCTTTATGGTCCAACTCTCACATCCATACATGACCACTGGAAAATCATAGCTTTGACTAGACGGACCTTTGTTAGCAAAGCAATGCTGTCTAAGTTGGTCATCATGGCTGCAGTCACCATCTGCAGTGATTTTGGAGCCCAAGAAAGAAAGTCTGTCACTGTTTCATTGTTTTCCCATCTATTTGCCAAGAAGTGATGGGACTGGATGCCATGATCTTAGTTTTTGAATGTTGAGTTTTAAACCAGTTTTTCACTCTCTTTCACTTCATCAAGAGGCTCTTCAGTTCCTCTTTACATTCTGCCATAAAGGTGGTATTACCTGCATATCTGAGGTTGCTGATATTTCTCCTGGCAATCTTGATTCCAGCTTGTGCTTCATCCAGCCTGGCATTACACTGGCACAATAAAGACTCCTGCATTTATATCTGTATTTATTCCAAATATATATCTATATATATCTGCATTTATTATATACAAATATTTATCTGTATTTATTCCAAATTCCTTTCAAAATCTTTGTGTTACACAGTTTCTCAGAACCTCAGAGTTAAAAAGTGAAAGTGAAGTCGCTCAGTTGTGTCCGACTCTTTGCGACCCCATGGACTGTAGCCCGCCAGGCTCCTCTGTCCATGGGATTCTCCAGACAAGAATACTGGAGTGGGTTGCCATTTCCTTCTCCAGGGGATCTTCCCAACCCAGGGATCAAACCCAGGTCTCCTGCATTGCAGGCAGACGTTTTATCCTCTGAGCCACCAGGGAAGCTCAGAGTTAGAAAGGACCTCAAAAATCATTCAGTTATGTTCCCTCTTACAGAAAAAGAAACTTAGGGTTTAAGAAGAGAAAGCAATTTCCTCCAAAGTCAAAGAAACAAAGTCAAAGGTACATTAGAATTTCTGACTAGTTTCAGTATGTGAGTACTATATCAACTACTAGCCAATATCTAATACTCATCTAAAGCAGCAGTCAGCAAACGTTTTCTGTAATGAATGAGAGAATGAACATTTTAGGCCTTATTATATGCCACTGGTCTCTGTTGCAACTATTCAATTCTGCCACGATAGCAATAAAGTAATCACAAACAACACATAAATGCACATGCTATGTTTCAGTAAAATTTTATTTACAAAAACAGACAGCAGGCCAGTTTCTTCCCATTAGCCATAATTTACCAACTCCTGTTTAAAGACCTGACTCAGACACTACGAAAAATATGCCTCACAGTAAATACGGAAATAAGGAAGGTTGTCCCTACTGTAATCCTTCTAGAAAAGTTTAAAGATCTCAGAGAGAATAAATCTGTTGACTCCAGAGTATTAATTAAATGATTATATTTACCAAATTATTATTATGATTTCAAAAGGTCCTTCATTTGCTAATAATTTATCTAAAAACCAAGAGACTCATGAGAGAAAAAAGTTAGCCCATAAGAAATATCTTAAAAGAAAAGACAACGATTAGATCAGAATGCTAGAAGGTATCTGAAAGCCACTCTGTAAGTAAGTGGCTAAATAAAGTTTGGTACATCCAGAGCATATCATCAGAATAATAACAGCAAATCATGGCCAGTATTTTCTGAGTACTTGTTATATAAAAGGCAACATACTAACGTAAAACAGATTTTAAAAGTTATTCATTAAATTATATAGATCAATATGTACTGACACAAAAATATACCTATGATATAGTGAAAAATGAAATATCAGAAAAGAATTATAACATGACTGCGTTTATTTTTTAAACTAAAAACTAAACATACATACTGATATTTTATGTGTGTCTGAATAAGTGAATACATAGAAGTCAGTCTGATAAAATACCCAGCTACTTTTAACAGGGATTAACATAAAAAAGAGAAATGAGATTGGCAATAAGGTAAAATGCAAAACACTTTTAAAAGGTGACCAATTTGGGTAGCTCAATACACCACCTATTATTTTCTATGCTCTTCTGGATACATGATACATTTTGTAACAAAAACAGGAAATTAAAGAAATAATACCATATATAATAGCTAGAAAGAAATTAGGTAATACAGGATCTATGTGCTGAAAACAAACACTGGTGAAAGAAAGCAAGGTCTACATAAATGGAAAGGCATATTCAACTCATGAAAGATGACTCAACATAGTAAAGATGTCAATTCTCCCCTAAAGTAACGAATATATTTAATGCAATACCAATCAAAATCACAGCAAGATATTTTACAGATAAAACATGATTCTAAAAATTAAAGGAAAACTCAAAGGAATGAGAATTGCTAAAACAATTTTGAAAAGAAAGAACAAAACTTGAAAACACACACTACCGAACATTAAGATTTGCTATGAAGCTAAAGCAACCACGATAGCATGGTATTAAACTCTAAATCAAAAGAAATAACTAGGGAGCCCAGAGATAAACCCAAACAAATATGACCACTTGATCTCTACCTACCAAAGGTGTACAAGCAATTCAAGAAAAACTAATTTTTCAACAAAAACTGTTGGAATGCCCAGACATTAAAAAAACATTTTTGTTATCATAAAAACTAAATCTTACATCATATGCAAAAATTGGGTCATAAACGTAAATGAAAGCAGCAGGGATTTCTTTGGTGGTCCAGTGCTTAAGACTCCATGCTTCCAATGCAGGGGCATGGGTACTCCTGGTTGGGGAACTAAGATCCTATGTGCCACATGACACAACCCCTCCTCCAAAAAAATGGCAGTAATAAATAAATAAGTAATAAATAAATAAATAATAAATAAAATGTTTAGAAGCAACATAAAAATATACCAGCAATGAACAATTACATTTGAAATTAGGCATACATCAAATAAAATATAGACAAGATACACAAGAGGAAAACTACAGAAGTGTGGTTTAAAAAAAAATCAAAGAACTAAATAAATGGAGAGATATTACATGCACATGGGAAAGAAGACTCAATATTTTCAAGATATCGGCTCCTTTAAACTTGATCTATAGATTCAGTGTGATTTCAATCAAAACCCAAGCAAGTTTTGTTGCTGATACTAATAAACTAATTCTAAAATTGAAAGAGACAAAAGATACAGAAGAGCAACCCAATATTGAAGAAGAACAAAGTCAGAATATTAACACTATACAATTTCAAGGCTCAATATAAAGCTGTTGCAATCAAGACAGTGTGGTATTAGTGAAAGAATAGACAAACAGGTCAATAGAAATAGACTTGGACCCACACAAGCAGAGTCAACTGACCTTTGACAAAGGAGTAAAGGCAATTCAATGGAGGAAGAATTATCTTTTCAACAACTGGAACCTGACCAATTGGATATCCACATGTAAAAAATGAATCAAGACTGCATATCTTTCACTAAAGTTAACTCTAAACAGATCATAGATTTAAGTGTAATACACAATGTGATTAAAAAAAAAAAACTCCTATACTATAACACAGATACAAGAGAATATTATTGTCTGAAAAGGAATGAAATACTGATACATGCCACAGATGCTTGAATCCTGAAAATGTTATACTACTAAAACAAGCCAAATACAAAAGGATAAATACCACATGGTCTACTTATACAAGATACCTAGAATATTCAGCTTCGTAGAGAAAGTACAGTAATAACCAGTGGCTGGGAGAGGGAAGAGTAAGAGTTATTGCTTAATGAGTATAAAGGTTCTGTTTGGAACAGCGAAAAGTTACAGAGACAGATAGTGGTAACGGTTGCTGTTGCAGTTTAGTCGCTAAGTCGTGTCTGCTGCAACCCCGTGGGCGGCAACACCTCAGGCTTCCCTGTCCTTCGCTATCTTCTAGAGTTTGCTCAAACTCATATCCACTGAACCGATGATGCCATCCAACCATCTCATCCTCTGTTGTCCCATTCTCCTCCTGCCCTCAATCTTTCCCAGCATCAGGGTCATGGTCCATTGGAGAACGGACTGGCAAACCACTTCAGTATTCTTGCCTTGACTAGTAATGGTGCATACTGTGAATGCAGCTTATGCTACTATGCTGGCCACATAAAAGGGGTTAAAATTTTACGTTAAACACACTTTTACATTAAGCACACTTTTTTTTAGGTCCCGACATTTTTCTTTTGGTCCCCCTTAGTTACCTTAGTAGGGATTAAACCTGGGCCCTTGGCCGTGAAAGAGCTGAGTCTTAACCACTAAACTGCCAGGGAATTCCCTACACGTAACCACAATAAAAGTAATTCATGGGAACATACACCAAATGAAAAAGAAGTCTTTTATATAATACTTTTAAATGTAAAGTTAAAAAGAAATTGTCAAACTTGACTTTTTGTAATCTGTCTATATGCTAACTCACCCAAAATGAAAAGGATCAGAACAACAAAATGATGTAAATGTAAATATTAAGCAAATGATCTTAAGTTACTATAATATGAGGCAAAACAGATTTTAAGCAGAAAGAATGTCCCTTCATAATGTTTCAATTTGTAAGGAAAATACAAAAATTCTAAGTGCATACAAGCCTAACAACATCCTCTACACATATGCAATGTAGCAACCAACAGAACTTTGAAAAGAAAAAGATAAATCCACAATGATGGAACAACACCAAAAACTCAGTAAGAATACAGACTTACACAATGAAATTAACAAACCTGACCCAATAAATCTGAATCAATTAATAAATTAATGTTCTACAACATCCAGAATATATACTCTTGCTAAGTACATAAAACATCAACCATATTCTGGGAGCAAGTAGAATCAAATTTCAAAGAATTAAAACTCAATAGAGCATCTTCGCTAATCACAAAATAAGGTTAGAAACAGGTAACAAAAAGAAAATTTTCATATGTTTAAAATTTTAAATTCTTATATATTCAGAAATTAATATAGTTCCTATGTTTAGAAAGTAAGAAATAAGTCAGTGAAAATATCATGATTACATTTAGAAAATATTTTGAACTCTACAGTAACAAATTTCACAAAGCGAAACTGTGAGATACTACTTAAGTACCACTTGGAGGCAACTTCATATCATAAAATCCACATATTAGGAAAAGAGACTGAAAGTTAATGTGTTTGAGTTAAGAATCTGGAAAAAACAGTTAGAACTAAAGCAAAATAAGCTCAAAGATATTAGAAGGAAAAAAATTGAGAAGAAATTAAATAGGAAATAAAACCGACTAAGAATTAACAAAGCCAGAAGTTGGCTCTTTGAAGAGAATTAAAAACTGACAAATCTGGTAAAACTGATCAAGAAGAAAAGACAAAATCTACAAATAAACAATTCAGAAATAATTTAAATTGTGTATGTGTATAATATAACACTATAAATCAACTATACTTCAAAAAAAGAATAGAATATTATTGACATTTCTACAGCAATACATTTGAAAATTGAGATGCAGCAAATTCCCAGAAAAACGTAAATTCCAAAGCTGACTTAGTAGAATAAAAACCTTGACTAATTCTATAATTTCAAAGAAATTAATCAGGAGTGGAAAATATGCCTGGGAAGTAACATATTTCAGAAATTATTATTCCAATCTTATTTGGAACTATTCCAATCTTACTTTAAAATTTTCAGTGAGGAAAACGATAGCAAAATCTTACAAGGGCAGCAGAATCTTGATAACCAACCCACATAGGAAAGTATAAGAAGACTCTTGGGACCCCATGGACTGTAGCCAGCCAGGCTTCTCTGTCCATAGGATTCTGAAGGCAGAATACCGGAGTGGATTGCCATTTCCTTCTCCAGGGGATCTTCCCAACTCGGGGATACAACCAGGGTCTCCTGCACTGCAGGCAGATTCTTTACCAACTGAGCTACCAGGGAAGCCCTAAAAAAGGCAAATCTCATTAATGAACACAGATATAAAAATTATAAACAAAATATTAACAAGTAGAAACCAACAACATAGGAAAAGCAATAATGTACTGTGACTAAGTTGTGTTTATCTCAATATAGATTTATTCAATATTTGAAAAGAAATTAATGCATTCATTACTAACATCAAAGGACAGACAAACATCTATAGATAGAGATGAAGCATCTGGTAATATTCAACAAGCATTTCTTAAAATAACTCTTTGAATTCTAAAAATACAATAACCTGATAACAGGTATCTTAAAACAAACAACAAACAAGAAAAAATCCTCTAAGAATGGTGAAACATTAAAAATTGTCCCCTTGCTACTGGAACAAATCAAGAATCTTGGCTATTCATGCTTCTTTCAACATCTATACTTAAGGTTCTTGCCATTACAACAATGCAAAACCCCGAAAGAGAAAATAATACGAGTTTATTGAGAGATACAGATCTGTGGTCACGGATTGGAAAACTTAAAATTATAAAATGTCAGTCTGTTCAAACTAAATGCAAGAAAGCCAGTCAGGATACAAGGGCAGAGTGAATGGCTATGAGGGTCACTAAAACCTCACTGGAATGAATTAGAAGTATGATGTCAGTAAACTGGGGTTTCTGTATGTTACTCTTAACTGGAAGTTTTATAACATCCCTCAACAATACCTCCTACACATGTAGTTAAACTGAGTTAAAAATTCAAACAGCACTTTTCTGGTGACTTACGTTACCCAATTTTGAAACTTAAATATGCTTCCCAAGAAGCAAACTGTTGATTCAGAAGTGAAAAGAGCTACAGAAAACTAAAAAATATTTTACAAAATCTTTTTCAGAAATGTTTTCAACGAGTAAAAGTTACTGCTTTCATTGTTTCCATATAATAGCTTCAAGAAAAAAAAAAATCAGTTTTCCCTACACCCACAAAGTAAATGTTCAAACAGTACCTATGGGTTTAAAAGGGCTATTTCCTTGTCTCTTCCCAGTTTTATCCATACATAACTTCACCAGAGCACTTGTCAACTTGTCAAAGTACATATTATTTACTTATGTGATCCTACCAATTAAGCAATTTGATCAAAAGGAGGCTTATATTTCTTATTTTTGCCTGATTCGTAACACTGAAGAAATGTGTGTTGAATTAATAAAATTACATTTGATAGATAAGGTTCTAAGAAAGGCTAACTGACTAGGTTATAATTTCACAATTCATATGGAACACCGGAGAAGGTGATGGCACCCCACTCCAGTACTCTTGCCTGGAGAATCCCATGGACGGAGGAGCCTGGTAGACTACAGTCCATGGGGTCGCGAAGAGTCGGACACGACTGAGCGACTTCACTTTCACTTTTCACTTTCATGCATTGGAGAAGGCAATGGCAACCCATTCCAGTGTTCTTGCCTGGAGAATCCCAGGGACGGGGGAGCCTGGTGGGCTGCCGTCTATGGGGTCGCACAGAGTCGGACACGACTAAAGCGACTTAGCAGCATCAGCATATGGAACACACTACTCATTTATTTTATGTATTGAGCAAATATTTATTGTTCTAGGTCCTAAATTCTAGGACTAAAACCTAGATCTTCTGACTCCTATAACAGTGTTCTTTTCAAAAAAAGTAGAAAAAAAAAACTACCATTTCTCAGTAATGAAACTGCTCTCAGAGGATTATAGTGAGGAAGAAAAACCATTTTATAGGCAAACTGACTCACCGCTGAACTAAAACTGCCTCTCTTATATACCTGGAAGAAAACAATCCCTTCTTAGTTAAACATGAAGAGGCCAGAGAACTAAGGAACCAAAATTCAAACTTTTGGCTGAAAAACAATTCAGCAACAAATCATAAAATCTAGAATTATAAAAAGACAAGGATCTATACATTCACTCAACAGCAAGACTGCAAAGACTATGTTATTTGCAAAACTATCTTTCTGAAGCCTTTGATAAGTATTAATTTTCTCCTATCTAAACACATTTTGTTTTCTAATACCTTCTATATAGATGTACCTAAATAACAATCACTTAAATCAACCATATAAACTATAGAAAGAGAGTAATATTAAGAAATAAACAAACTTTAAAATTACTAAGCATGTAAGTAAAGGCTTTAAATAATTTTCATCCAGGACATTCAACATCTTCAAGTAAAAACTTTGTGAAGAGTTATCTCTCAGTTGTAGGATCAAAATGTGAAACTTCTACATTTGAAATCATTCTGTTAAATAAAAGCACCTTTAGTACAGAATTGACAGAATTCTAAGGGTTCTTCTCTCATAAATAAGTGCATAATCTAAGTTTCTCCCATAGCTTCCTCACACCTATTTTGATAGTACTGTTTTTTTAGCAACTCACCTAACTTGAATGGTGCTAAATATTAACTTGGTTTTCTCAGGAAGAACACTTTTTATAAAGATATTTCCATTAGCTTACCTAGATTTCATTTAAATAATATGACAGAGATACAACTGGTATAAACAGGTTTGGGGACAAATACAGGTCATTCTTGGTATGTAAATAAATCAACTAAACTAGTAGGAGCAAAAACATCAACAAGAGATCAATACTAGTTCGTGCATTAAGCATACCACAGGCATCAGTTGGTATGTTTATACCAAAGGAACTGAAGAACTTTATTTATTTTGGAAAATCATCAAGTGGAAAACATTTAAGATCATTTCAACTGTATACTGAATTTTTAAAATATTTTTGGCCATTAAGATGCTGATAAAACATAAGGATAGACTAACAAAAAATTAGCAATCCTATCCAAAAAAATCAAAATTGCCCATTCCCCTCAGATGACTGGTAAATAACATTTTATATATAACAAATAAAGTTATATTTTCCCTTAGTTATACAACAAATAGATCAATTATTTATTTATATTAATATACAGGCTACTAAAGTTTAACCTTAGTATTTACCTGACGGGATAACTGGCCTTGTTTGCTATAGAAAAATTAGAAGTAAACAGCACCATCTAGTGGGAAAATAGACAAATGTTTCCAGAGCCTATATTTCAGTCCTGATTTCACAAGTCTACCAAAATTAGCTTTTAAAAAGGCCAACTTTTCACTCATAGGCTTCCCCAGTGGCTCAGACAGTAAAGCGTAGGCCTGCAATGCAGGAGACCAGGGTTCGATCCCTGGGTCGGGAAGATCCCATGGAGAAGGAAATGGCAACCCACTCCACTACTCTTGCCTGGAGAATCTCATGGACAGAGGAGGCTGGTGGGCGACAGTCCATGGGGTCGCAAAGAGTCGGACACGACTGAGTGACCACTTCTTCACTCATAACAAGGAATTACAAACTTTTTCCTAATCAATATTCTAACCAACATTTTTGCATTTGATCAGTGATATTTATGAATATTTGAGATTTCCTCAATATCTTCTAATGAAGTTTTCTATAGGAAAAAGGCAGGGACAACTGATTTTGCAAAGGAAAAACTTAGAAATCCCTGTTCCTTTAAAAAGAATAAAACACACAAAAGTCATAACCAAAACATACAATTATGGAGTAATATTCTGCAAGCAAATACTAATGTAAAATGCTCTTCCAAGTTCCTATGGTGATAATAACAGCTAGAGAGATATGGACAAAACACCAGTAAGGTTTCTAAATACTTTTTTCACCTTTCCCCACTATTAAAAGGCCCTCCCTTGTGGCTCAGCTAGTAAAGAATCCACCTGCAATGCAGGAGACCTGGGTTCGATCCCTGGGTTGGGAAGATCCCCTGGAGAAGGGAAAGGCTACCCACTTCAGTATCCTGGTCTGGAGAATTCCATGGTCTATACAGTCCAAAGAGTCGGACACAACTGAACAAGTTTCACTTCACACTATTAAATAACATAACAAAAAAAATTTCAAATGTTTTAAAAGTTTGATGCAAAAGTTTAATGTTATAGCAATTTTAAAGAACTATGAAAATTCCTCCTTATTAAAGTTATTAAACTACTTTAAATACATATATTTTCAAACTATAAAAACATTCTAATCATTAATGCAACTAAACTCAAATCAAACTCAGTTATTTCTGAATCGTGATGCAATGTATTTAACTTAATATAAAAGCCAACTAAAATCAGGTACCAAACATGAAGAGGTACACAAATGCAGTACTAACAGGTCTAATACTAATTTCCACACCTCCGCATAAACTCAATACAGAATTTAACTGTATTTCTCCTTATGTTGTTGATTTAATTAGAACTGTTTAGTCGACTAATCTGTGATGTTAATTCATAAGAATAATATGGCTAGCAAACATTAATCTTTTAATAATGTCTAACAGTTAGAACTGGACATGGAACAACAGACTGGTTCCAAATAGGAAAAGGAGTACGTCAAGGCTGTATATTGCCACCCTGCTTATTTAACTTCTATGCAGAGTACATCATGAGAAATGCTGGGCTGGAAGAAACACAAGCTGGAATCAAGATTGAGAAATACCAATAACCTCAGATATGCAGATGACACCACCCTTATGGCAGAAAGTGAAGAGGACCTAAAAGCCTCTTGATGAAAGTGAAAGAGGAGAGCGAAAAGTTGGCTTAAAGCTCGACATTCAGAAAATGAAGATCATGGCATCCGGTCCCATCACTTCATGGGAAATAGATGGGGAAACAGTGGAAACAGTGTCAGACTTTATACTGGGGGGCTCCAAAATCACTGCAGATGGTGACTGCAGCCATGAAATTAAAAGATGCTTACTCCTTGGAAGAAAAGTGATGACCAACCTAGATAGTATATTCAAAAGCAGAGACATTACTTTGCCAACTAAGGTCCGTCTAGTCAAGGCTATGGTTTTCCTGTGGTCATGTATGGATGTGAGAGTTGGACTGTGAAGAAGGCTGAGTGCCGAAGAATTGACGCTTTTGAACTGTAGTGTTGGAGAAGACTCTTGAGAGTCCCTTGGACTGCAAGGAGATCCAACCAGTCCATTCTGAAGGAGATCAACCCTGGGATTTCTTTGGAAGGAATGATGCTGAAGCTGAAGCTCCAGTACTTTGGCCACCTCATGAGAAGAGTTGACTCACTGGAAAAGACTCTGATGCTGGGAGGGATTGGGGGCAGGAGGAGAAGGGGACGACCAAGGATGAGATGGCTGGATGGCATCATGGACTCGATGAATGTTGAGTCTGAGTTAACTCCGGGAGATGGTGATGGACAGGGAGACCTGGTGTGCTGCGATTCATGGGGTCGCAACGAGTCGGACACGACTGAGTGACTGAACTGAACTGAAGGATTTAACACTGTCCTAATTCATATCTCCAGTGCCTGTTGAGCACAGAACCTAGCAGAAGAGTAAAATTATTCATATTTTAAATGAACAATCCAATATAAAGACTTTTTATGAGAATGTTGACTTATTTTGGGGAACCTTAACAACACTATCAACCTTATAACTTTTCTTTATTGGTCAGGGTGATATCTTATCAAATCAAATTGCTTTAATTTTTTCTTCCTTTAGGATGCCATGAGAGGCTAAAAATTTCAAGCAATGTAATTGCTTTGATAAACTGGCTTTAAAATTACTAATTTGGACCTCCAACCTGACCTTAGCGGGTGGGTAAGGACAGTATCAACAGTTGAAAGAAAGAAACCACTGCAAAAACAGGAATAATATCCACAAATAACCTAAAACAAAGTTTCCTGCTATCCTTGGTCAGGTCATTATCATATGATAAACTTTTCCATAGGAAAAGTTCAGTTCAGTCATTCAGTTGTGTCTGACTCTCTGCGACCCCATGAATCACAGCATGCCAGGCCTCCCTGTCCATCACCAACTCCCAGAGTTCACTCAAACTCAGGTCCATTGAGTCGGTGATGCCATCCAGGCCCGTCTAGTCTAGGCTATGGTTTTTCCTGTGGTCATGCATGGATGCGAGAGTTGGACTGTGAAGAAAGCTGAGCGCCGAGGAATTGATGCTTTTGAACTGTGGTGTTGGAGAAGACTCTTGAGAGTCCCTCGGACTGCAAGGAGATCTAACCAGTCCATTCTGAAGGAGATCAGCCCTGGGATTTCTTTGGAGGGAATGATGCTGAAGCTGACACTCCAGTACTTTGGCCACCTCATGCAAAGAGTTGATGCATTGGAAAAGACTCTGATGCTGGGAGGGCAGGAGGAGAAGGGGATGACAGAGGATGAGATGGCTGGATGGCATCATTGACTTGATGGACGCAAGTCTGAGTGAACTCCGGAGTTCGTGATGGACAGGGAGGCCTGGCGTGCTATGATTCATGGGGTCGCAAAGAGTCAGACACGACTGAGTGACTGAACTGAACCTTCCCATGGCCTTTCCTGGTGGCTGAGCAGTAAACAATCTGCCTGCAATGCAGGAGAAGCAGATTCGATCCCTTGGTCAGGAAGATCCCCTGGAGAAGGAAATGGCAACCCACTCCAGAATTCTTGCCTGGGAAATCCATGGACGGAGGAGTCTGGCAGGTTACAGTCCATGGGGTTACAAAAGAGTCGGATATGACTTGGAAACTGAAGAAAGACAACCACCCCATGCTGCATTAGAACAATTCTTGTCTGTTTCACCAACACAGAAACCAGCAGCAATAACCCAAGTTGCAAGTGCCATGGGATAATAAGGCAGCACAGAAATTCCACTGGGTCAGGAAAAGAGATTTATCTTAGTCCATTTGGGCTGTTCCACCAAAAGTACTACAGACTGTATGGCTCACCAACAACAGAAATTTATTTCCCACAGTTCCAGAGGCTAGAAGTCTGAGATAAGGGTGTCAGCCAGCGTGGTTGAGTTCTGGTGAAAGTCCTCTTCTGGGCTGCAGATTACCAACTTCTCACTGGACTCACAAGGTAGAGAGCAGAGTGGGGAAGCAATTGTCAAGTGATTCTTATAAGAAAACTAATCCCATTCACGAGGACACTGCCCCTGTGACCTTATGAAATCCTAATTACCTCCCAAAGTACTCACCTGGCACACCATCACATTTCAGAATAAAGTTTCAACATATGAATTTGGGGGACACATATACATTCAGTTCATAACAAGATCTAAACATTACTTACTTTTCTATCTTCTCTTCTAAACGCCAGACTGGGTGGTTTATAAACCACAGCACTTCCTACTCCTGAATATATACGATAACTGCATTTCCTAAACTTCTTTACATTTGGGTCATATAACTGAGTTGTAGCCAAAGCAGTGTAGGCAGAAGAGATACTCTAGCCTTCTCTGACCCTCCTGCAAAAACCTTAAAAACCACATTTGAGATGGTAGCATCACAACAGAGAAGGAACCTCAATCTCTAAGCCAAACTCTGTATGGGCAAGAAATAAACTGGTGTTGTATTAAGTCACAATTTGACGATTGTTAGTCCCTTCGACTGCAAGGAGATCAAACCAACCAATCCTAAAGGAAATCAACCCTGATTATTCACTGGAAGGACTGATGCTAAAGCTGACGCTCCAATACTTTGGTCACCTGATGCGAAGAGCCAATTCACTGGAAAAGACCCTGATGCTAGGAAAGACTGAAAGCAAATGGAGAAGGGGGAGGCCGAGGATGAGGTGACTAGATAGCATCACTGACTCAATGGATACGAATTTGAGCAAACTCTGGGAGACAGTGCAGGACACCTGAGCCTGGCATGCTGAAGTTCATGGAGTCAGAGTCAGACATAACTAAACAACAACAAAATGCAACAGAGCTCTCTTATCCTAATAAACAACTTAAAGATCGCCACCCTCCCTCCTTCAGTTCTCACCAAGGAATTTATTGGTGCAACAAGTGTCAACAGTGAATATACCCAAAACTCTTTCACTGCAAGCTCATCCAGTACCCTCTTCTGAAAATACACGCACATATACACTCACTCTCTCCCTCTCACACACATTTCATATTTTTAGATCATGGATATACTTGTTCAGCTCTATCACCATTTTCAACCCCCAGATATGAGGAGAGATAAAATGAAATAAATTGCACTAAATAAGTTCATGAATAGACTATAAAATGTTAACCCTGATCACCTCCTTGGGGAAATGTACTATTTCAGTTGTTAAAAAGCAGGAAAGAGGAAAAAGTAGGAAAAGAGGAAAAGAGAACCTCCCTTGGAGAGTCTACAAAGGAATGCAGTCCTAGTAACATCTTTTTAGGGCAGTGGGGGTCATGTCAGATTTCTAACCTCCAGAACTGTGAGATAACAAATGTGTGTTGTTTTAAGCCACTAGATTTGTGCTGATTTGTTACAGCTGTTGCAGCAGCAATAGAAACTAAATACACGTCTTGTTAGTCTTCTAGCGCTCATACCACCTATGTTTAGAGACATTTTCAGCTTCTCTTACAGAACAAATTTAAAATAAAAGAGGAATCACAGTCATGAGTCAACTAGAAACTTAGTTCTTAATTATCAGGAGCCTGCCAAAAAGCATATCTCCACTCTTCCTAGATAGGTTGTTTCTCATACCATTCAGAAGACAGTCCTAACTCAGTACAACCACATATTAGCTAAAGGATAGAACACTTTCTAAACAGTGTTCACTTTCATGCAGTCACTTCCTGCAACTAATTTAGGGCTGATTATTATGGAATCATAAAATGAATGTTTAGACTCTGATGCTGTCACTCATTAATGCTGCAGCCTTTGACAAGTCACTTATTTTTTCCGTTCCAGGGAATCGAGAAATTAAGTGGTCACTAAAACATTCGATTTCACAAGCCAGTCAAGTTTCCAAAACAAAAACTGTTTCTAGACATGTATTTTATAAAATAAAGAACATCTTAACGGAATATATCTTCAAAACAGACAATCTTTTAAACTGAATAAATTTAACTTTGTGAGAAAACCAAGAACATTCTGGGAAGGCCATGGTAGAAGCTGCATAATTTTTGAATCTCTTCAAATATTTCCATAAAAACAGAGATACCAGGAGAGCAAAAACAAACCCAGAAAAGAAAAAAAAAAAAAAAAAAAGAGCGAGAGACAAAATATCAACCTCAAAACTAGGTAAACACAAAAATACAACACGAATGACTATAAGACCTGCATGATACTCAACATCTGTGCAGGAAGAGAGGGGAACGACATGAAGCAAAGTGGTACCTGAGAGCCACGAGCATCTCTCTGCACAGCAGTTACATTCTCAGTAAGCAAAGGGCCTCAACAAGGTCTCAAGTGGGGGTCTAGAGCAGTCAAAGCCTTGTCAACTCAAAACATCTCACAGTTTCTTGCACATGGAGAACCTGAAAACAGTCTAAATCAATAGGGAAGATACAACATGGACAAAATAAAAACACAAGTCCAGGAAATTCCCTGGCGGCACAGTGGTTAGACTCTGCACTCTCACTGTCCAGGGCCTGGGTTCAATTCCCAGTAGGGGAACTAAAATCCCACAGGTCATGTGGCAGGGCCAAAAACACTAAAAAGTAAAGCAACATGGACAACATACAAAAATTAGTTTTTTTTAAAAAAGTATAGACGAAAGCTAGAGAAGGGAAGGTGATATACACAGATGATCTTAGAAAATTATTTCTCAAAAACAGGAAACTGTTTTCCAAATAATCACTTACTTTAAAAAAATCTGACAGCTCATTTGGAAGATTTCAAAGGGCTTAAAAATCATTATATTCTTAAAACAAATACACTGGTTACAATCAACAATAATCTTTAGAAGTCAGGGTGAATCCAATACTAATGTTAAAAGATGCTGGATTCTTGATTTGGTAGAAATCACTGATAGAAAAAAAAAAATAGAGATTGAAATTCTAGCACTGCCCAAATGATCACATTCTATAAAAAAAAAAATCCAGAATACACAAAAATAGGAAGAAGGAAAAAAGAGATAATCCCTTACATTCAACAACAAAATATAAAATTAAAACTGTGTTTTGTCACTTTTGTTTTACATATTTATATATGTGCAACCAAAGTCTACAAATACTTGTTTTTCACAAATTATCTCATAAGTATTTTTCTTTAAACTACTTCAATGGTTGTTTAATTCCATTGGATGGCAGTATCATAATCTCCTGTTAGGGATATTTCTAGAAGGAACATGTTTTGGCAACTTAAAAAGTCTCATGAAAAATGAAATGTGGCAATGTTAAAGAGCAGTCTAAATTTCTCTCCACTAACAGGCAAATAATACAGTCTTTTGTTTCTCATAAAGTAATCTCTAATATTTTAAAGCACGTTTTAGAAGAAAAATGATTCCAAAAACTTCAATGGAGAAAATAATTAATTTCTCTAATTTAAAGATATACTTAACATGCAGGTCAAAAGCTTCCAAAGCTACCAAAACCAACCAGTTAATAATCATGTAACAAAATATTTTAAAGGCGATTTTAATTCTAAGATGGCTAACAAAAATACAGGCATTTTAAAGATGTGGATGAAGATTTTAAACTAAAATGAAAATTAATCATCTGCCAGAAATAAAGGCAATATAAATTAAGCCACTGAAATCCTAAGCAGAGTTTCTGAACCAGTAAAGAATCACAAAGAAACTCAGACAATGAGTTTTTGTATACGAACTTCCTAGGTTCAGTTCACCTACCCAAATGAATTAGAATAATCTTGCCCACTGCGCCAGCTCATGCCACTGAATAAAATGTTCTACTTTGGGTTATCTTAAGCTACATCACACAATATCTGCAGCTCCCATGCTGGTAACAAGCTGTTTGACATAAATTAAGGAAATAGCTTCAATTTACATTAAATTTCAAAGATAATAAAGTATTAAACTACTAATTAGTTTCAAGACATGCTGCTTAAAGAAGTCTGCCATACTTCAGAAAATATATCATTAAAAAAATAAGTTATTTTTTTAAAATTTTCGGTTGTATGTTTATGATCGAGACAATGCAAAACAGCATTTCAACACCCAAGAACAAATAGTATCTGTAAGAAATTACCATTCAAATTCCATCCGAGAATTAGAATAATAATGCAAAATTTTTTTCTAATTGTGTTATGAACACTTATATCCTTATACCTTAACATAAATTATCAATACATGATCTTAGGTCATACGTAGTAAAACATTTACTTGCTAAAACCAAAACATAAAATAAATACATAAATAACCAAATGCACTGTTGGGGTGAAAAACTTTCTTGATCCTCTTAGGATGCTTGGCAGGAGTCTGAATATTAAACTGACAAAGACAGATTAACAAAGAAAAGCAGACAAATTTAATTAATCTAAGTTTTACATGACGGGGAGCCTTTACAAAGAAATGAAGATGTGAAGAAACAGGTCTAAGCATTTTTATACGAGGTATGATGAACAATTGAGAGTAATGGAAAAAATGTCATAGGACAAAAGAGTATGAGCCAACGGGTAGTAAACTGGGAAAAACTTAGCAAGGCCTGTTCATTCAGATTCCTCTTGGTATCCTCCAGCTCTGAAGATAAGGATGTCCCTTTCCTCCAGATTAAGGGAGGAGGGACCCTCTCACATGAGGGTCTTATGATCTGCTTTAGTGAAGAAAGGGGAGGTCTGAGAGTCCTTCCTGCACCTGCCGTTTCTCAAAATCCTTCAGCTTTAAAATATTCAATATGTCAAGGTATCATATTTGGGGGGTAGTGCGTTCTGAACCCTGCCAATGCAAAATGAAATATCCTGCAAATCACCCTTTCATAAACTATATATTTAGGCTTCCCTGGTAGTTCCACTGGTAAAGAATCTGCCTACAATGCAGGAGACCCCGGTTCAATTCCTGGGTCGGGAAGATCCCCTGGAGAAGGGATAGGTTACCCACTCCAGTATTCTTGGGTTTCCCTGGTGGCTCAGATGGTAAAGAATCTGCCTGCAATGTGGGAGACCTGGGTTCAATTCCTGGGTTAGGAAGATCCCCTGGAGGAGGGCATGGCAACCCACTGCAGTATTCTTGCCTGGAGAATCCTCATGACAGAGGAGCCCAGCACGCTACAGTCCATGGGGTCGCAAAAAGCAGGACACGACTGAGCAACTAAGCACAGCACACAGCAAACCATGTTATTTAGGATAAAGGCCACAGTGGGAAAAAACAAGCAAATACTAATCAAAGGAAAGCAGAGTGAAACAAGAAACATTACCAAGACTAAGGACATTGCAGGGTTTAGATCACTAGTAAGACACAAATAATTTTAAATATGTAAGCACTTCACAACAAAATGTTAAAATAGAGGAGGTGAGAACTGATGAAAGGAATAACAAACAAATCCATGATTATACCTGAAAACTGAGTAATCAGGACAATCAATACTCAGAAAATCAGCGAAGATACAGAGGATCAGTGTTATCAACCAACTTGACCTATTTGACATTCATAGACAACTCTACCCAGCAGAGGAAAATACACAATCTTCTCAAGTGCACACCGCACATTTACCATAAAAGACCCTATTCTGATCCATTAAAAAAAAAAAAAGACCTCAACACATTGATGAGAACTGAAATCATACAATGCTATCACAACAAAATAAACCAGAAATCATTAACAGAAAGGCATCTCAAAAATGCCTAAACACTTCTAAATAGTACATGATATAAAAAACAAGAGTAAAGGGAAAATTTTAAATATTTCAAACTATATGCTTTTGAACTGTGGTATTGGAGAAGACTCTTGAGGGTCCTTTGGACTGCAAGGAGATCCAACCAGTCCATCCTAAAGGAAATCAGTCCTGGGTGTTCATCGGAAGGACTGATGTTGAAGCTGAAACTCCAACATTTTGGCCACCTGATACGAAGAGCTGATTCATTTGAAAAGACCCTGATGTTGAGAAAGATTTAAAGCAGGAGGACAAGGGGACAATAGAGGATGAGATGGTTGGATGGCATCACCGACTCAATGGACATGAGTTTGGGTAAACTCCGGTAGTTGGTGATGGACAGGGCGGCCTGGCATACTAAGGTTCATGGGGTCGCAGAGAGTCGGACACGACTGAGTGACTAAGCTGAACTGAACTGATATAAAAATGGAAACACAACATACCAAAGTTGGTGGGATGTGGCTAGATCAGCGTGGCTGTTGTTTAGTTGCTCAGTCATGTCCAACTCTTTTGCGACCCCATGAACTGCAGCCCACCAGGGTCCTCTGTCCATGGGATATCCCAGGCAAGGATACCAGAGTGGGTTGCCATTTTCTTCTCCAAGGGATCTTCCTGACTCAGGGGTCGAACCTATGTCTCCTGCATTGGCAGGCAGATTTTTTACTTCTGAGCCACAAGGGGAAGACCAAGATCAGTGTTTAGAGGGAATTTATAGTATTAAACACATATATTAAAAAAGAGAGGTGGATTCCCTTCTCACCACACCCTCTCCAGCATTTATAGATTTTTTGATGTTGGCCATTCTGACTAGTGTGATGTAGTACTTCATTGTATTCTTGATGTGCATTTCTCAAATACTTAGTGATGCTGACCATCTTTTCATGTGCCTTTTGGCCATCTGTATGTCTTCTTTGGAGAAAAGTCTACTTTGATCCTCTGCCCATTTTTTGATTGTTTTTTTTTTTTTTTTTTGATACTGAGCTGCACAAATTGTTTGTATACTTTGGAGATTAAATCCTTGTTGGTTGCTTCACTTGCAAATACTGGTGGAAATGTAAATTGGTGCAGCCACTATGGAGAACAATATAGATGTTCTTTAGGGATAAAAGAACTCTATTCCTATAATTCTTAAAAACAAAAACAAAAACAAAAAAAAACTTAGGAGCTTTTTTAGGGATTAAAAAAAACTAAAAACAGAACTACCATATGACCCAGCAATCCTATTCCTAGGCATACAGCTGAAGAAAACCATAACTTGAAAAGACACATGTACTTCAATGTCCACTGCAGCACTACTTATAATACCCAGGACATGGAAGCAACCTAAATGTCCATCAACAGAGGAATGGATAAGGAAGATGCGGTACATATACACAATAGAATAATGTTGTTTGTTGTTGTTGTTAAGTTGCTAAATTGTGTCTGACTCTTTTGTGACCCTATGGACTGCAACCTGCAAGTTCCCCTGTCCACAGGATTTCCCACGAAGGATACTGGAGTGGGTTGCCATTTGCTTCTCCAGGGAAATTTTCCCAACCCAGAGATCAAACCCACATCTCCTGCATTGGCAGGCAAATTCTTTTTTTTTTTTTTGGCAGGCAAATTCTTTACCACTGAGCCACCAGGAAAGCCCCAATGTAATATTACTCAGTTATCAAAAAAGAAAAAAAAATAATGCCATTTACAGCAAAATGGATGGACCTAGAGATCATCATTGGAGAAGGAAATGGCAACCCAGTCCAGTGTTCTTGTCTTGAGAATCCCAGGGACGGAGGAGCCTGGTGGGCTGCTGTCTATGGGGTCGCACAGAGTCGGATACGACTGAACCGACTTAGCAGCAGCAGCAGAGATCATCAAAGTGAGTGAAGCAAGTCAGACACAGAAAGACAAATATCATATAATATTGCTTATATGCAGACTCTAAGAAAACAAGGGCACAAATGAATTTATTTACAAAACAGAAGAAGAATTACAGGTGTAGAAAACAAACTTATAGTTACCAGGGGATAAGGAGAGGGAGGGATAAACTGGGATAAATTGACATATACAAACTATTAGCATAAGAAACTCGAGTCACTACTCTGTAATGGCCTACATGGGAAAAGAATCTAAAAAAAAAAAGGAGTGGATATATGTATATGTATGACAGCCTCTCATTAATACTTGATCTTACACCCTTAAAAAAGATGCAAAATTAAGAGAAAATTAAACAGAAAGATGAAAATGGTAAAGAGCAAAAATTAACAAAACTGAAAATGTACAATCAACATAGAAAAATCAATGAAACCAAAGGCTGGTTCTGAGAGCAATGAAATTGATAACCCTTTTGGCCAGATTGATCAAGATAAAAATAAAGACACCATACATTGCCAGTATCAGAAAGAAGAGAAGGCTATTAAAACAATTCCATATACATTAAAAAGACTAAAGGAATATTACAATTTAATACCTGTAAATTCAACAAATTCCTTGAAAGATAAAATCTACCAAAGCTAACTCAGTAAGAATAGCTAATCAAAATAGGCCCATATCTATTCAAGAAATTGAATTCATAGATTAAAAAACCTTCCAACAGAGAAAACTCCAGCCCAGAGGATATAGATCTCTTAAATCCCCATTTCTTTCCTGGAAACTTCCTATCTGAGGATTCTCTCAAATTGGACCATCTGCTCTCTAGGCCTGCTATATAGCTCTCCCACCTGGGATATCATTTCACTGTTCTCCTGGGTTGAATTACTATTTCTTACATCCCAGGTCTTTTTTTCCACTTCTTCCATACCTGACATATTGTTAATTAACTAGCCATTCTGCTGATCAAGAAGACTGATGCTGATACATTCAATTCTTTTTCTCATTAGGTTTTCTCTGGAAATCTTCAGAAATTTTTTTTAAATTCCTGGTGCTGTGAAATTTCACAAACACATGCCTATGGCTAGGCGTTTTAAATCTTTTTTTAATTGAGCACTTCTAAGCCTCTTGATGAAAGCAAAAGAGGAGAGTGAAAAAGTTGGCTTAAAGCTCAACATTCAGAAAACTAAGATCATGGCATCCGGTCCCATCACTTCATGGGAAATAGATGGGGAAACAGTGGAAACAGTGTCAGACTTTATTTTTGGGGGCTCCAAATTCACTGCAGATGGTGACTGCAGCCATGAAATTAAAAGACGCTTACTCCTTGGAAGGAAAGTTATGACCAACCTAGATAGCATATTAAAAAGCAGAGACATTACTTTGCCAACAAAGGTCCGTCTAGTCAAGGCTATAGTTTTTCCAGCGGTCATGTATGGATGTGAGAGTTGGACTGTGAAGAAAGCTGAGTGCCGAAGAATCGATGCTTTTGAACTGTGGTGCTGGAGAAGACTCTTGAGAGTCCCTTGGACTGCAAAGAGATTCAACCAGTCCATTCTAAAGGAGATCAGTCCTGGGTGTTCTTTGGAAGGAATGATGCTTACACTGAAACTCCAATACTTTGGCTACCTTATGTGAAGAGCTGACTCACTGGAAAAGACTCTGATGCTGGGAGGGATTGGGGGCAGGAGGAGAAGGGGACGATAGAGGATGAGATGGCTGGATGGCATCACCAACTCAATGGACGTGAGTCTGAGTGAACTCCGGGAGTTGGTGATGGACAGGGAGGCCTGGCGTGCTGCAATTCATGGGGCTGCAAAGAGTCGGACACGACTGAACTGAACCAAAGGAACAGGCACATAAAATGCTGTACACCTGGTTTTTAATAAAGGTTATTTTTGCTGGGATAGAATCTGGGATAATGTTAATGTTTTGCTGTGAACCTTTTATAGATTTATGTTGCTTGAAAGAGTTTATAACAATTATGCATTTATTTTTTTAATAAGTGAAAAGAAGTAGTCATAAAATAATACAGTAGGACCATTGTTACATTAAAGAAAAAAAGAAAACAAAGCAAAACTATGTGGTTGGATACGTACATAGACATAAGGAAATGCATTAAAGTCTGAAAGGATGCATTCCAGGATTCTACAGCTTTTACAAGAGCCACTAAAAGAATTATAAGGTATGTATAATTTCCAAAATAACTGGGTAAAAAAAAAAAACACAAATTATGAATGGATTAAACGATCCAACCACCAAATGCTCCAATTTTAAGACAAAGATGTCCCACTGGATTTTTTAAAACCAATTCTAAGTACACATTAACCAAAAAAAGGGCTGATATAGTTAAACCGAAATCATAAAGAGGTCACAGATTGGATAAGACACAGGAAACATGACAACTAAATACAGTGTGGGATCTGGATTGAGTCCTGGAACAAAAAAGAATACTACTGTTATGAGAAAACTAGTGATAAAGTATATAATTTAGTGACTAGCACTGTAACAATATTAATTTCTTGGCTTTGAGAATTATACTGATTATGCATTGTGTTAACATTAGAAGCAGGTTGAAGAGTTCACAGAAACTCTCTGTGCTATTTTTGCAACTTTTAAGGAAATCTAAAATTATTTCATAAAGTTTTTAAAAAGTCAGATTAGACATTAACACGAAGCGCATTACTAGGGATAAATAGGGACAATTTTTCAAGGAACAAAAGTTCAGTTCATAGGGAGACAGAAGAATTAGAAACCTGAATATGCTTCTAATAACATGACTTCAAAATAAATACACCAAAAATTGGCAGAAAACTACAAGGAGAAAATAAAATCCAACATTACACAGGGAGATTTAACACACAGTAAATTATCAGTAACAGGCAAGCACATGTGAGTGCACACACATACACACACAAATCAATAAGGAAAGAGAAGATTTTTAACAAAAGCATTAAGAAATTTCATGTAATAGACACAAAGTACCATACCTGTTAACTGCAGAAGTTACTAAGACATCACTAACACAGTCCTCAGAGAAGGCAATGGCACCCCACTCCAGTACTCTTGCCTGGAAAATCCCATGGACAGAGGAGCCTGGTAGGCTGCAGTCCATGGGGTCGCTAAGGGTCGAACACGACTGAGAGACTTCACTTTCACTTTTCACTTCATGCATTGGAGAAGGAAATGGCAATCCACTCCAGTGTTCTTGCCTGGAGAATCCCAGGAACAGGGGGAGCCTGGTGGGCTGCCGTCCATGGGGTTACAGAGTTGGACACGACTTAGCAGCAGCAGCAGCAGCAACATAGTCATATAACACTTTAAAAAGGACATTTCAATGATTCTTCAATTCAGATATCTGAGGGTAGTTTCCTTCCAAGGAGTAATCGTCTTTTAATTTCATGGCTGCAATCACCATCTGCAGTGATTTTGGAGCCCCCCAAAATAAAGTCTGACATTGTTTCCTCTGTTTCCCCATCTATTTCCCATGAAGTGATGGGACCGGATGCCATGATCTTCGTTTTCTGAATGTTGAGTTTTAAGCCAACTTTTTCACTCTTTCACTTTCATCAAGAGGCTTTTTCGCCCCTCTTCACTTTCTGCCATAAGGGTGGTGTCATGTGCATATCTGAGGTTATTGATATTTCTCCCAGCAATTTTGATTCCAGCTTCTGTATCTTCCTGTCCAGCATTTCTCATGATGTACTCTGCATAGAAGTTAAATAAGCAGGGTGACAATATACAGCCGTGATGTACTCCTTTTCCCGGTTTGGAACCAGTCTGTTGTTCCCTGTCCAGTTCTAACTGTTGCTTTCTGACCTGCATACAGATTTCTTAGGAGGCAGGTCAGGTGGTCTGGAATTCCCATCTCTTTCAGGATTTTCCACAGTTTATTGTGATCCACATAGTCAAAGGCTTTGGCATAGTCAATAAAGCAGAAATAGATGTTTTTCTGGAACTCTCTTGCTTTTTTGATGATCCAGTGGATGTTGGCAATTTGATCTCTGGTTCCTCTGCCTTTTGTAAATCCAGCTTAAACATCTGGAAGTTCACGGCTCACGTACTGTTGGAGCCTGGCTTGGAGAATTTTGAGCACTACTTTGCTAGCGTGTGAGATAGGTGCAATTGTGCGGCAGTTTGAGCATTCTTTGGCATTGTCTTTCTTTGGGATTGGAATGACAACTGACCTTTTCCGGTCCTGTGGCCACTGCTGAGTTTTCCAAATTTGCTGGCATACTGAGTGCAGCACTTTCACGGCATCATCTTTTAGGACATGAAACAGCTCAACTGGAATTGCATCACCTCCACTAGCTTTCTTTGTAGTGATGCTTCCTAAGGCCCACTTGACTTCACATTCTAGGATGTCTGGCTATAGGTAAGTGATCACACCATCGTGATTATCTGGGATGTGATGATCTTTTTTGTATGGTTCTTCCGTGTATTCTTGCCACCTCATCTTAATATCTTCTGCTCTGTTACATCCATACCATTTCTGTCTTTATTGCGCCCATCTTTGCATGAAATGTTCCCTTATTGTCTCTAATGTTCTTGAAGAGATCTCTAGCGTTTCCCATTCTACTGTTTTCCTCTATTTGTTTCCACTGATCACTGAGGAAGGCTTTCTTATCTCTCCTTGCTATTCTTTGGAACTCTGTATTCAGATGTAAATATCGATCCCTTTCTCCTTTGCCTTTAGCTTCTCTTCTTTTCACAGCTATTTGTAAGGCCTTCTCAGACAACCATTTTCCTTTTTTGCATTTCTTTTTCTTGGGATGGTCTTGTTCTCTGTATCCTGCACAATGTCCCGATCCTCCGTCCATAGTTTTTCAGGCATTCTGCGTATCAGATCTAATCCCTTGAATCTATTTGTCTCTTCCACTGTATAATCATAAGGGATTTTATTTAAGTCGTACCTGAATGGTCTAGTGGTTTTCCCTACACTCTTCAATTTAAGTCTGAATTTGGGAATAAGGAGTTCATGATCTGAGCCACAGTCAGCTCCTGGTCTTGTTTTTGCTGACTGTATAGAGCTTCTCCATCTTTGGATGCAAAGAATATAATCAGTCTAATTTCAGTATTGACCATCTGGTGATATCCATGTGTAGAGTCTTCTCATGTGTTGTTGGAAAAGGGTGTTTGTTATGACCAGTGCATTCTCTTGGCAAAACTCTATTAGCCTTTGGCCTGCTTCATTCTGTATTCCAAGGCCAAATTTTCCTGATAGTCCAGGTGTTTCTTGACTTCCTACTTTTGCATTCCAGTCCCCTATAATGAAAAGGACATCTTTTTTGCAGGTTAGTTTTAGAAGGTCTTGTAGGTCTTCATAGAACCATTCAACTTCAGCTTCTTCCGTGTTACTATTTGGGGCATAGACTTGGGTTACTGTGATATTGAATTGTTCGCCTTGGAACGAGTAGAGATCATTCTGTTATTTTTGAGATTGCATCCAAGTACCGCATTTTGGACTCTTTTGTTGCCTTTGATGGCTACTGCATTTCTTCCAAGGGGTTCTTGCCCACAGTGGTAGATATAATAGTCATCTGAGTTAAACTCATCCATTCCAGTCCATTTTAGTTCACTGATTCCTAAAATGTCAATGTTCATTCTTGCTATCTCCTGTTTGACCACCTCCAATTTGCCTTGATTGATAGTCCTAACATTCCAGGTTCCTATGAAATATTACTCTTTATAGCACTGGACTTTGCTTATATCACCAGTCCCATCCATAACTGGGTGTTGTTTTTGCTTTGGCTCCATCTCTTCATTCTTTCTGGAGTTATTTCTCCAATGATCTCCAGTAGCATATTGGGCACCTACCGACCTGGGGAGTTCATCTTTCAGTGTCCTATCTTTTGCCTTTTCATACTGTTCATGGCATTCTCAAGGCAAGAATACTGAAGTGGTTTGCCATTCCCTTCTCCAGTGGACCACATTTTGTTAGACCTCTCCACCATGACCTGTCCGTCTTGGGTGGCCCTACATGGCATGGCTCATAGGTTCATTGAGTTAGACATCATTCGATGGGCCTATTTGTAAAAGTATACTTACTGATGCTGAAGAGAAGCTCTGATACTTTGGCAATCTGATGCAAAGAATAGACTCACTGGAAAAGACCTTGATGATGGGAAAGATTGAGGGCAGAAGGAAAAGGGGGCAGCAGAGAATGAGATGGTTAGATGGCATCGTTGATTCAATGGACATGAGTTTGAGGAAATTCTGGGAGATAAAGAAGGACAGGGAAGCCTGGAATGCTGCAGTCCATGTGGTCACAAAGAGTTGGACACAACTGAGCAACTGAACAATAGCAATGTGTGACTGTAATGTTTTGGTGTTAAATATCTCTTATTCCCTTTAAACCTGAGGAATAAAAGAGAGGTAAGAAGTGAGAAAAGGAAATACAACCTTTGTTGATTGACATAAAAGGCTACGAAAGAGATGGATATCTAGGCAGTTGTCGACATTGAATAAAAAAAGTATCAAAAAGCAAAAACTTTTTGCCACACTTTGAGATGGATATTGTCTTTTGAGCTGTTCCATCTTGGGATGGCTTGGTTGAAATTTAGATCTACATGACTGAGTACACTCATAATATAGGAGGTAATTAACAATTACTTCCACAAGGGCTTCCCTTGTGGCTCTGCTGGTAATGAATCTGCCTGCTATGCCGGAGATACAGGTTCGATTCCTGGGTTGGGAAGATCTCCTGGAGAAGGGAAAGGCTACCTACTTCAGTATTCTGGCCTGGAGAATTCCATGGACTGTAGATCCCATAGGGTTGCAAAGACTCGGACACAACTGAGCGACTTTCACTTTCAATTACCGATGACTTGGCCCATGAAACTCAACTGTGGCACCCATCCCTGAGTTCAAGGTCCTGTCTTCCTTAAATGCTTCATTGGGCTGTCCAGTTCATCTCTTATTTTTGGCCCCTTGCTTTTCACTTAGTGCTAAAAGTATAAAAAAACCAACTTTTGAAAGTATGTTAACATATTTAGCTAACAACTCTTTTTTTAGGTGGTATATAGAAATTATCTAGGTATATACTTGAATATATGATAATACTAACTCAGCAGTGGCCACAGGGCCGGAAAAGATCAGTTTTCATTCCAATCCCAAAGAAAGGCAATGCCAAAGAATGCTCAAACTGCCGCACAATTGCACCCATCTCACACGCTAGCAAAGTAATGCTCAAAATTCTCCAAGCCAGGCTCCAACAGTACGTGATAACTTCCAGGTGTTCAAGCTGGATTTAGAAAAGGCAGAGGAACCAGAGATCAAATTGCCAACATCCACTGGATCATCAAAAAAGCAAGAGAGTTCCAGAAAAACATCTATTTCTGCTTTATTGACGATGCCAAAGCCTTTGACTACGTGGATCACAATAAACTGTGGAAAATCCTGAAAGAGATGGGAATTCCAGACCACCTGACCTGCCTCCTAAGAAATCTGTATGCAGGTCAGAAAGCAACAGTTAGAACTGGACATGGAACAACAGACTGGTTCCAAACCGGGAAAGGAGTACATCACGGCTGTATATTGTCACCCTGCTTATTTAACTTCTATGCAGAGTACATCATGAGAAATGCTGGACTGGAAGAAACACAAGCTGGAATCAAAATTGCTGGGAGAAATATCAATAACCTCAGAAATGCAGATGACACCACCCTTATGGCAAAAAGCAAAGAAGAACTAAAGAACCTCGTGATGAAAGTGAGAGAGGAGAGTGAAAAAGTTGGCTTAAAACTCAACATTCAGAAAACGAAGATCATGGCATCTGGTCCCATCACTTCGTGGGAAATAGATGGGAAACAGTGGAAACAATGTCCAACTTTATTTTTGGGGGCTCCAAAATCACTGCAGATGATGACTGCAGCCATGAAATTAAAAGACGCTTACTCCTTTGGAGAAAAGTTATAACCAACTTGCTGCTGCTGCTGCTAAGTCGCTTCAGTGGTGTCTGACTCTGTGCGACCCCATAGACAGCAGCCCACAAGGCTCCCTTGTCCCTGGGATTCTCCAGGCAAGAACATTGGAGTGGGTTGCCATTGCCTTCTCCAATGCATGAAAGTGAAAAGTGAAAGTGAAGTCGCTCAGTCGTGTCTGACTCTTCGCGACCCCATGGACTGCAGCCCACCAGGCTTCTCCGTCCATAGGATTTTCCAGGCAAGAGTACTGGAGTGGGGTGCCATTGCCTTCTCCACGAATGGAAGCTTATTTGCCTCTAAAAAGAAACTTAGACAGCAAATATTAAAAAGTAGAGACATTACTTTGCCAACAAAGGTCCATCTAGTCAAGGCTATGGTTTTTCCAGTAGTCATGTATGGATGTGAGAGTTGGACTATGAAGAAAGCTGAGCTCCCAAGAATTGATGCTTTTGAACTGTGGTGTTGGAGAAGACTCTTGAGAGTCCCTTGGACTGCAAGGAGATCCAACCAGTCAATCCTAAAGGAAATCAGTCTTGAATAGTCATTGGTAGGACTGATGCTAAAGCTGAAACTCCAATACTACTACGGTCACCTGATGCGAAGAACTGACTCATTGGAAAATACCCTGATGCTGGGAAAGACTGAAGTCGGGAGGAGAAGGGGACGACACAGGATAAGATGGTTTGATGGCATCACCAACTCAATGGACATGAGCTTGAGCAAGCTCCAGGAGCTGGTGATGGACAGGGAGGCCTGGCATGCTGCAGTCCATGGGGTCGTAAAGAGTTGGACAGGACTGAGTGACTGAATTGAACTGAATAATGTCACTGCCAACAATGAGCAGAAGATCAAATGGTTATTTAAAAATAGTCATTTTCAACACAGTAATGGTTATCGAAGTACAAAATGAAGGAAGGAAGGAAGAAGAAAAGAAAATTAAAGAGAAAAATGAGAGGGAGGGATGAAGGAAGAAAAGGAGGGGAGAAAGGAGGTAAGGTAGATAGGGAAGCAAGCAAACAGGCAGGCAAAAAAAAAGGAAAGAAAATACAAACTATCTGTAATAGACACTATGTGGCCTGCAAAACCTAAAATACAAGCAGTCCTAGCTTCACACAGCATTGCTTTAACTGAAACTCTACAAAGCAAGATGCCTATATTAACTATCCAGCTCTTCACAGAAAATTTGATGATCCCTGCCACTGGAGATACCCAAATGGCCAACAGACATACAGAGAGGTGTAAATATTCATAAGTAGAGAAATTAGAGAAAAACCACAATGTGATATCACTACCCAACAGAATAGGTAAAATGAAACGAATGATGCTAAATGTTTCAAGCATGTGGAAACTGCTTTGAACAATTTTTTAGTAATGTATACCAGAAATGGCAGAAAGCAAAGAACTAAAGAGCCTCCTGATGAAGGAGAAAGAGGAGAGTGAAAAACGTGGCTTAAAACTCAACATTCAAAACTCTAAGATCATGGTATCCCTGTATCATCACTTCAGGCCAAATAGATTGGGAAAAGTGGAAACAGTAACAGATTTTATTTTCTTGGGCTCCAAAGCCACTGCAGACAGTGACTGAAGGCATGAAATTAAAAGATGCTTGCTCTTTGGAAGAAAAGTAATGACCAACCTAGACAGCATATTAAAAAGTAGAGCTATCACTTTGCCAACGAAGGTCGGTCTAGTCAAAGCTATGGGTTTTCCAGTTGTCATGTATGGATGTGGGAGTTGAACAATAATTGATCCAACTGAGCACTGAAAAATTGATGCTTTTGAACTGTGGTGTTAGAGAAGACTCTTGAGAGTCCCTTGGACTGCAAGAAGATCCAACCAGTCAAAAGGAAATCAGTCCTGAACATTCATTGGAAGGAATGATGCTGAAGCTGAAGCTTCAACACTTTGGCCACCTGATGCGAAGAACTGCCTCATTAGAAAAGACCCTGATGATAGGAAAGATTGAAGGCAGGAGGTGAAGGGGATGACAGAGGACAAAATGGTTGGATGGCATCACTGACTCAATGGACATGAGTTTGAGCAAGCTCCGGGAGTTGGTGATAGACGACAGGGAAGCAAGGCATGCTGCACATCGTAGGGTCACAAAGAGTCGGACATGACTGAGCAACTGAACAACATACCAGAAATGGGCTTCCCTGGTGGCTTAGTGGTAAAGAACCAGCCTGCCAACGCAAGAGATGTAGGTTTAATCCTTGTGTTGGGAAGATCCCATGGAGAATGGAATGGCAACCCACTCTAGTATTCTTGCCTGGGAAATCCCATGGACAGAGGAACCTGGCAGGCTACAGTCCATGGGGTGGCAAAAGAGTTGGATGCTGCTTAGCTATTGAACCACAACAATAATATTAGAAATACATATATGCATAGCCTATAATATAGTCATTTCACCAGTGGGTATATATCCAACAGAATGTATACATACGTTCACCAAAATACTTAAAAAAAAAGTTCATGCCAGACCTATTAGTAATAGCCAAAAGCTGGATAAAACACTGCACAGCATTAAGAACAAACAACTGCTACATAACTTGTATAAATCCCGCAATATTAAGCAAAAGTGAGACACAAAAGACTATACAGTGTATGTTTCCATTTATATAAAGTCAATAATCAGTAAATTTATTGATGATATCAGAAACTGAAAAGTGGGGCTTCTAGGATGTGAGTAACGCTCTCTCTTGGATATACACACTTGGTGAAAATCCAGTGAACTGTACACTTATGATTCATGCACTTTTCTGTGTGTCTATTAACCTTTAATAATTAACACAGTAAAAACAATTCATATTTACAAACTCTATGTCTTTGAAGGAAAATTGCGTACATCTTCTGTTCACTTTTCTGATTTACCATCCTTACCACCAATGAGCTATCTTAATTCCTGTTCCCTTACATAGAGGGTAGTTTTGTTTTAATTAATTCTCTTGGTATACTACTGCACAGGATACCCACATGTTTATGTAACTGTCATTTTAGGTTAGTTCCACAAGAGATCCCAAGGAGAAGCTTCGAAAAGCCAATAACTTGACATTGTGACAGTTATCTGGGAAAGAAGGGGAGGGGGACAACCTCCTTAAAACGTACTTTTGTTTGGCCCTTTGTTTTGGCTCACCTTTATCTACTACCACTGTGATTTAAATCTGCATAAAATGTTCAAAGGAGCCTTTCAAAAAGCCTCTTCCGGTGGAAAAGTTTTTTCTTCCCACGACATCCTAATAATGCTGTTATCTTGTTTCATCCAGTACCTTCCACCCACGGTGCTTAAAGTAAATACTTCACAAATACTATCGGGTGGTGTCACCTTCCAGCCAGGACGAGAAATGTGGGCCCAGAGACACTATGAACTCAAAAAATTCTATCTTTCTACAGCATGACTCCGCCTACCTGAGGAATCACTGTATTCTTCGCCGAAACTTAAAGTGTGAGAACTGAAATACAAACCAGTGAGTGACTCTCAAGGGCACGGAGTCAATCCTAGGTTGAGCCAAGACCTCCAACTCACTGCCTCTTAAGGGAAAAGCAAACCACCACCACCAACAACAACAAAAAACCTCGAATAAAAACTCAGCTGCAGCACTCTTGTAATAAGAAACAGGGGAAGATGCCGAAATCCTGCCGAGAAAGTAGACCGGAGGACCACACAACGCTGACCTTCGAGGGAGCCCCATCATTCCCGGCCGCACGGGGCCAGCATTCACCCGGTGCAGCTCCTGCGCGGCCCCTTCCCCTTCTCCAAGGAGGCTGCGGCCGGAAATTCCAGGGCTGGTCTCAACCCACCCCTCCTTTTCTCGGATAGCCCAAACCTCCCACCCTACCCGTTTACCTGAGATGCGCCCAGCACAGCCCCGGGAGCAGACTGCGCTCTCGCCCAGAGTTTCTCAGGCCAGACGCGCAGCCTCCACGTCAGCCAATCGCAGCTCGCTCGGAGCCTCCCTGCCCCGGGTTCCTCTGCGCGAGGAGGTGCGCGCGCTCGTGAATGCCCCCGCGGGGCGCGACGGAGGAGGGGGGCCAGACGCGCGCGGCGCGCGAGGATCCACGGCGAGCAGGGGCGGGGCAGACGCCGGGCGGGGGCAGGCGGCGCCCACTGGGCATGCGCATTTCGCGCCACTAGGGCCGTGGGGCGGGGCCCCTGGGCAACAGAGCAAGCTTAGGAAGTCTTCGCTGGAGTGTGGCCTCAACTTGAGCGTTGTGGAGTTTCCACAGAAACTGGCGGAAATGGGGTTTCCGGTTCTGTTTTTGTCTTGAGGTGAGAGGGAGAGTGGGGATGGGACCCCAGGGAGAGAAGAGGGACGTGTTGGGAAAGAATGGTTGAATGAAAAAGGCCGCAGTCGGACTCCAGTTGGTCTAGCAAAAAGCAGTACCCACCTCTCAGACAAAGAACGCTTCAGACTAAAACTAGGAGGTACTTAAGAAAAAGATACGAATGCTTAACGTTCAATATATGGATTCTTTAAGACAAAAGGTTGAACTTTCCAGAATTAAAAAATTAAGTCCTCAATTCGCGTACCTCTGTGTTGAAACAAGAGAGAATTATAGCTGATAGTAATTCAAATGTGGTTTTCTTGTACCACAGAAAAGTGTTGCTTTTATAAATGTCACGTTAATTTCTTCAGACGCCACATAGTTATTGAGAACATACCATGGGCCAGGTACTCTTCTGGGTTTGGATAATAAGCAATAGTGATGGTTTCTTAAATATCCCCGAAGAATATGTATAATGTAAAGTCTTGACGGTCTCTCAAGTTAGGCGTTAAAGTTAATGAAAGGAACTTACACTTTAGTAAAAAAGAGGAGGAGGGGGGAAATGAAAAAACCAATGTAAATTAGGTGGATCACAGTTGTAACACAAGCTCTTGGTTATTATAGTGTAGTGAATGTACAGGGCTCGGAAGAAATTTTCTTTTTTTATAGATTCAGCTTTCAAATCCATTTTTCTTTACTTCAGTCAAGGTCTGAATCAGATATTTACGGACAAAAGTACCATAAAGATATAGGAGGCAAAAAGGAGAACGGGTCAGAGCAGATGGGAAGAGCACCCTAATCAGGAAAAACGGTTTGACTTGTGAACAGCTTTAAGGGCAACTCAAATTTATGTTATTAAAAAAAAAAAAGGAGGGAGAGTTGCTTTTCCTAGCTAGAGTAACAAGAAATAAGAGAGGATAGTTATCACAACACTGAGAAAAGTCAAACCAAATAATGAATTTATAAGTTAAATTGAAACAATGTGATTATACTATTTTTCTTTGGCTAAGGGTACATTCAGTTCAGTTCAGTTCAGTCACTCAGTCGTGTCCGACTCTTTGCAGCCCCATGAATTGCAGCACGCCAGGCCTCCCTGTCCATCACCAACCCCTGGAGTTCACTCAAACTCACGTCCATCGAGTTGGTGATGCCATCCAGCAATCTCATCCTTGGTCGTCCCCTTCTCCTGCCCCCAATCCCTCCCAGCATCAGAGTCTTTTCCAATGAGTCAACTCTTCACATGACGTGGCCAACTGGAGTACTGGAGTTTCAACTTTAGCATCATTCCTTCCAAAGAACACCCAGGACTGATCTCCTTTAGAATGGACTGGTTGAATCTCCTTGCAGTCCAAGGGACTCTCAAGAGTCTTCTCCAACACCACAGTTCAAAAGCATCAATTCTTCGGTACTCAGCCTTCTTCACAGTCCTACTCTCACATCCATACATGACCGCTGGAAAAACCATAGCCTTGACTAGACGGACCTTTGTTGGCAAAGTAATGTCTCTGCTTTTGAATATGCTGTCTAGGTTGGTCATAACTTTCCTTCCAAGAAGTAAGCGTCTTTTAATTTCATGGCTGCAGTCACCATCTGCAGTGATTTTGGAGCCCCCCAAAATAAAGTCTGACACTGTTTCCACTGTTTCCCCATCTATTTCCCATTAAGTGATGGGACCAGATGCCATAATCTTCGTTTTCTGAATGTTGAGCTTTAAGCCAACTTTTTCACTCTCCTCTTTCACTTTCATCAAGAGGCTTTTTGGTTCCTCTTCACTTTCTGCCATAAGCATGGTGTCACCTGCATATCTGTGGTAGATATTTTTCCCGGCAATCTTGATTCCAGCTTGTGCTTCTTCCAGCCCAGCGTTTCTCATGATGTACTCTGCATAGAAGTTAAATAAGCAGGGTGACAATATACAGCCTTGACGTACTCCTTTTCCTATTTGGAACCAGTCTGTTGTTCCATCTCCAGTTCTAACTGTTGCTTCCTGACCTGCATATAGGTTTCTCAAGAGGCAGGTCAGGTGGTCTGGAATTATCTCTTTCAGAATTTTCCACAGTTTATTGTGATCCACATGCACACAGTCAAAGACTTTGGCATAGTCAATAAAGCAGAAATATATGTTTTTCTGGAACTCTTTTGCTTTTTCGATGATTCAGTGGATGTTGGCAATTTGATCTCTGGTTCCTCTGCCTTTTCTAAAACCAGCTTGAACATCTGGAAGTTCACGGTTCACATATTGCTGAAGCCTGGCTTGGAGAATTTCGAGCATTATTTTACTTGATGTGAGATGAGTGCAATTGTGTGGTAGTTTGAACATTCTTTGGCATTGCCTTTCTTTGGGATTGGAATGACAACTGACCTTTTCCAGTCCTGTGGCCACTGCTGAGTTTTCCAAATTTGCTGGCATTAACGCTGGTTTTTTAAAGTTCATTAACTTCATGTGAAAAACCTCTTCGGTAAGAAGAAAATCCATGTTTTCTTTCCTTTTAGTAACTTGTTTTTTCTTCTGTTGTTTTTATTCAGTGAGTTCAAACATTATGCCTTTTCTCCTTTGTCCTTTTTCCCACTTACCAGGAGTAAGTAATGTTCTTTTCTTGAACTTTACATGCCACAATAACTAATTTTCTCCTAACCCCTTTCACCACCATCATCACTTACATGTACATTTCTTCATTCTCAATCCTGCTAACGGTTGCTAGTCTACAAGAAATGAAAGGCCCCAATTAGAGCTTTTTTTCTCAAGCTAATTATCAAAGCCAATATGTCCTTATCCCTCTTATAAGTTGGATAAGTATGAGAGAAGTAAAGAAAATGAACCTCATTTTCATTACAGAGAGCAGAAGAATGTCAGATCATGAATACTTTTAAGTTCACAAATATATTTCCCACAATGTGCTAGCCACACCAATCAGTTCTAGAAATAAAATAGTGAATAAAATCCATACACACATGTAACTTAGAATATCTTTTTTTATTAGTGTTCTCCAGAGATATAGAAACTACAAGGTTAGATAGATAGATAGGTTTTTATTGTACAGGGTATCTTGTTTTAATTTGCATTTTGAGCTTAATCCTCTCCTGATCTCAGTGTCTTTATCTTCTACCAAGCCCTTTCTTAGGGTTTTGTTGGTGGCTCAGGGGTTAAGAATCTGCCTGCCAATACAGGAGACTTGGGTTCAATCCTTGGGTGGGGAAGATCCCCCGGAGAAGGAAATGGCAACCCATTCCAGTATCCTTGCCTGGAAAATCCCATGGACAGAGGAGCTTGGTGGGTTACAGTCCATGGGGTTGCAAAGATTCAGACACAACTTAGTGATTAAACAACATTCACTTTCTTATGTACCTAATAAAAGAACTTCAGAATACATAAAACGTGTTAGCACTTCAGAGAGAAATCCATAATTAATATAAAATTATAATCAGATTTCACACTCATCTCAAAAATTGATAGAGCAAGCAGAAAGTAAATCAGGAAGGGTATATAAGGCTTGAACAACACAATCAACCACAACAGTATTAACCAACTTACCTAACTGACTTTTATAGAATAGCTGTTAACAACAGGATACACATTGTTTTCAGGTATGCATAAGATATTCCAAGACAGGTCATAATTTATATCATAACTACAAATTCATTGAAAAAGATTCAAATCAGGAGTGACATTAAGAAGATGGCAGAATAGGCAATCCCACGGAGACACAAATTTAACAATAATACATGGGCCAATTGCCTTTGTGAGAAATCCAGAAATCAGTTAAGTGGGTCCTGCCCCCCAGGTTAATGTGAAACCAACTGCATCAGTACCCAGTAAGAAATCTTAAGGCACTCACTTGCAAGTGATTCACCCCCAATAAAACATGATTGGGAGGAAACTCTCAACTCCCATCTTCTCACTGAGAAGAAAAAGGAGAACATATATTCAGTGATTTGAATTTTCAAGAAGGTGCCTGGGGGACTGGTTTCTATCTTCCTTGAATCTAAAAGCTGACAGGAACGGGCAGCCAGTTTGGGGCTGCTACGAACAAAAGCAATCAGTCTGCCCCAGAGTCCACTATACTACAGGCAGAAGTTAGATGGGAGACAAGCACCACAGCTTACTACTGCATCACAGAGGCCACAGTAAGGCAGAAGGATCCAAAAGGAGAGTCTCAATAGAAATTGGCAAACCCCTTCAATTATTAGATTGCACACACAAGCCCAAAGTGCGTGTAAGGCTTAAGATGTCTCTAGGATCTGTAGCTGGATTGATTATAGAAAGTTCTCCCTGTATGAAGCCAGTCCACAAAAACTGGGAGAGGTGGCTGGTTTTTCAAATGCTAAAGTCCCAACAGAAGATGACAGGACATACAAAGAATAGGGAAACATTACCCACTGAAAGGAGCAAATTAAATTTGATACCTACCCTAATGAAATAGAAATATACGAATTACCAAAAAATTCAAAATAACCATCATATGGATGCTCAGTGAATTAAGACAGCACAGATAGATAACTAATGTAGTCAGGAAAACATAATGTTAACAAACAACATTAACAAAGATAAACCATGAAGAAGATCTAAACAGATATTCTGAAATTGAATTCTTGACCAGAAAGAAGAAAGAATCAATGAAATTGAACACAGAACTTTCAAAATCACTCAGGCAGAGGAGCAAGAAGAAAAAAGAATGAGGAAAAATTACGAGAGGCTAAGGGACTTATGGAACACCATCATGTGAAACAACATAAGCATAATGAGAGTCCCAGAAGGAAAAGAAAAAGAAGGCAGAGAGCCTATTTGAAGAAATAATGGCTGTAAACTCACCAAATCTGAGGAGAGAAACTGACATAAAATTCAGGAGGCTCAAAAACTCTGATGAGATAAAAACTGATGACCTGTACTGAGACACACAAACTATCAAAAATCTGAGACAAAAAGTGAATCTTGAAAATGAGAAAAAACAATTTGTCATGTACAAAGGAGCTTTTTATGAGCTTATAAGCACATGTCTCAGCTGAAACTTTTCAGGTTAGAAGGGAGTGGGATGATGTATTCACAGTGCCAAAAGAAAAAAATAGCCAATGAAGAATACTATACTCTGCAAAAATCTGTTTCAATAACAAAGAAGAAAAAAAGTTTTTCCAGATAAAGTAAATCTATAGGCTTTCATCACCATTACTCCTGCCCTACAAAAAATGCTGAAGGGAACTCTTTAAGTTTAAATGAAAGAATGGTAAACAGCAATACAAAGCCATAAAAAAAAATAAAGCTCCTGGTAAAGGTAATAAACTGTGGAAAATTCTGAAAGAGATGGGAATACCAGACCACCTAACTTGCCTCTTGAGAAATCTGTATGCAGGTCAGGAAGCAACAGTTAGAACTGGACATGGAACAACAGACTGGTTCCAAATAGGAAAAGGAGTACGTCAAGGCTGTATATTGTCACCCTGCTTATTCAACTTCTATGCAGAGTACATCATGAGAAACGCTGGACTGGAAGAAGCACAAGCTGGACTCAAGATTGCTGGGAGAAATATCAATAACCTCAGATATGCAGATGACACCACCCTTATGGCAGAAAGTGAAGAGGGGCGAAAAAGCCTCTTGATGAAAGTGAAAGAGGAGAATGAAACAGTTGGCTTAAAGCTCAACATTCAGAAAATGAAGATCATGGCATCCGGTCCCATCACTTCATGGGAAATAGATGGGGAAACAGTGTCAGACTTTATTTTTGGGGGCTCCAAAATCACTGCAGATGGTGACTGCAGCCATGAAATTAAAAGACGCTTACTCCTTGGAAGAAAATTTATGACCAACCTAGATAGTATATTCAAAAGCAGAGACATTACTTTGCCAACAAAGGTCCATCTAGTCAAGGCTATGGTTTTTCCTGTGGTCATGTATGGATGTGAGAGTTGGACTGTGAAGAAGGCTGAGTGCCGAAGAATTGATGCTTTTGAACTGTAGTGTTGGAGAAGACTCTTGAGAGTCCCTTGGACTGCAAGGAGATCCAACCAGTCCATTCTAAAGGAGATCAGCCCTGGGTGTTCTTTGGAAGGAATGATGCTAAAGCTGAAGCTCCAGTACTTTGGCCACCTCATGGGAAGAGTTGACTCACTGGAAAAGACTCTGATGCTGGGAGGGATTGGGGGCAGGAGGAGAAGGGGACGACCGAGGATGAGATGGCTGGATGGCATCATGGACTCGATGGACGTGAGTCTGAGTGAACTCTGGGAGATGGTGATGGACAGGGAGGCCTGGCGTGCTGCGATTCATGGGGTCGCAAAGAGTCGGACACAACTGAGCGACTGAACTGAACTGGTAAAGGTAAACTTATAGACAAATACAGAATTCTACAGTATTTGTAATCATATGCATGAATCGCTTTTAAATGTATAAAATTTAAAACACAAAAGCGTGAAAACTACAAATCTGGATCAACATAAAGGGTAGGACAGATGTAACCAAAGGAAAATATATTCTGTATATGCATATGCATAATGGGAAAGGAGAAAGGAATCAAAGCAGTTTACTATAAAATATCCATTGATTTAAAATTTTAAAATGACAACAATAAAGAAAAGAATAGGAAGAAAAACTACACAGCATACAAAAAGCAGCTAAGGAAATGGCAATAGTAAATCTTATCCTGTCAGTAATTATTTTTTTTAACAATTACTTTAAATGTGAATGTATATTCAAATACGTAGATTGGCTAAATGGATGAGGAAATAAGGTCAACTATATGTTGCCTACAAGAGACTCCCTTTAGAGCTAAGGAAACATTAAAAGTGAAAGGAAGAGAAAAGATACTGCATACAATCAGAACTTGCAGAAAGCAGCAATGGCCAACTTCTGTCCAATAAAATAGCTTTAAGACAGAAACTGTCACAAGAGACAAAGATGGACATTACATAATAATAAATAATAATAAAAGTGTCAATTCACCAACAAGATCATCGAAAAAGCAAGAGAGTTCCTGCGGATGTTGGCAATTTGATCTCCGGTTCCTCTGCCCTTTCTAAATCCAGCTTGAACAACTGGAATTTCACAGTTCACATACTGCAGAAGCCTGGCTTGAAGAATTTTGAGCATTACTTTGCTAGTGTGTGAGATGAGTGCAACTGTGCAGTAGTTTTAACATTCTTTGGCATTACCTAACATTAGAATGCCTTAATATAAGCAGCAAACATTGACAGAACTGAAGGGAGAAATAGATTGCAATATAGTAATAGGAGACTTTAATGCCCAACTTTCAACTACAGGTAGGACAGCAAAACAGCAAATCAAATAAGGAAACAGAAAACTTGAACAACACTATAGACCAACCTAGCAGACATATGACAGAGAAGGCAATGGCACCCCACTCCAGTACTCTTGCCTGGAAAATCCCATGGAAGGAGGAGCCTGGTGGGCTGCAGTCCATGGAATCGCTAAGAGTCAGACACGACTGAGCGACTTCACTTTCACTTTTCACCTTCATGCATTGGAGAAGGAAATGGCAACCCACTCCAATGTTCTTGCCTGGAGAATCCCAGAAACAGGGGAGCCTGGTGGGCTGCCATTTATGGGGTCGCACAGAGGTGGACACGACTGAAGCAACTTAGCAGCAGCAGACATGTGAACAACATTATATCCAACAATGGGGCTTCCCTGGTGGCTCAGTGGTAAAGAATTTTCCTGTTAATGCAGATGATTTGATCCCTGGTCCAGTAAGATCTCTTGGAGAAGGAAATGGCAACCTACTCCATCTTCCTGCCTGGAAAATATCATGGACAAGGGAACCTGGCAGGCTATAGTCCATGGAGTCACAAAGAGTCAGAAATGTTCCATTTTCAAGATATGTTAGGCCAGAAAACAAGTCTTAATAAATTTAAGAAGTTTGAAATAAAGTACCTTCTCCAATCACAAATGAAGCTAGAAATCAACAACAAATAGGAAAATCTGCAAATTATTAACCACCATTAAGTAAAAAAATCCCATGGACAGAGTAGCCTGGCAGGCTACAGTTCTGGAGTCAGACTTGACTGAAAGGATTGAGTTCAGTTCGGTTGCTCAGTTGTGTTTGACTCTTTGCGACCCCATGAATCGCAGCACGCCAGGCCTCCCTGTCCATCACCATCTCCCGGAGTTCACTCAGACTCACATACACCGAGTCCGTGATGCCATCCAGCCATCTCATCCTCGGTCATCCCCCTTCTCCTCCTGCCCCCAATCCCTCCCAGCATCAGAGTCTTTTCCAGTGAGTCAACTCTTCCCATGAGGTGGCCAAAGTACTGGAGTTTCAGCTTTAGCATCATTCCTTCCAAAGAACACCCAGGGCTGATCTCCTTTAGAATGGACTGGTTGGATCTCCTTGCAGTCCAAGGGACTCTCAAGAGTCTTCTCCAACACTACAGTTCAAAAGCATCAATTCTTCGGCACTCAGCCTTCTTCACAGTCCAACTCTCACATCCATACATGACCACAGGAAAAACCATAGCCTTGACTAGACAGACCTTAGTCGGCAAAGTAATGTCTCTGCTTTTGAATATACTATCTAGGTTGGTCATCACTTTCCTTCCAAGAAGTAAGCGTCTTTTAATTTCATGGCTGCAGTCACCATCTGCAGTGATTTTGGAGCCCCCAAAAATAAAGTCTGACACTGTTTCCGCTGTTTCCCCATCTATTTCCCATGAAGTGATGGGACCGGATGCCATGATCTTCATTTTCTGAATGTCGAGCTTTAAGCCAACTGTTTCATTCTCCTCTTTCACTTTCATCAAGAGGCTTTTTCGCCCCTCTTCACTTTCTGCCATAAGGGTGGTGTTATCTGCATATCTGAGGTTATTGATATTTCTCCCAGCAATCTTGAGTCCAGCTTGTGCTTCTTCCAGTCCAGCGTTTCTCATGATGTACTCTGCATAGAAGTTGAATAAGCAGGGTGACAATATACAGCCTTGATGTACTCCTTTTCCTATTTGGAACCAGTCTGTTGTTCCATGTCCAGTTCTAACTGTTGCTTCCTGACCTGCATACAGATTTCTCAAGAGGCAGGTTAGGTGGTCTGGTATTCCCATCTCTTTCAGAATTTTCCACAGTTTATTGTGATCCACACAGTCAAAGGCTTTGGCATAGTCAATAAAGCAGAAATAGATGTTTTTCTGGAACTCTCTTGCTTTTTCCATATGGAATGCTGCAAATGGAGTACTAACTGGGAAGTTTATAGTAGTGAAAGTGAAGTCACTCAGTTGTGTCCGACTCTTTGCCACTTTCATGGACTGGAGCCTACAGGGCTTCTCCATCCATGGGATTCTCCAGGCAAGAATACTGGAGTGGGTTACCATTTCCTTCTCCAGGGGATCTCCCTGACCCAGGGATCGAATGCTTGCATTAAAAGAAAAAAACAAAAAAACTCAAGTTGACAACCTAACTTTAGACCTCAGGGAACTAGGAAAATGGAGCCAAACTAAGTCCAAAGTTCAAAAAAGAAAAGAAATAATAAAGATTAGAACAAAGACAAATGAAATAAACTAGAAAGACAGCTTTTAAAAAATCAATGAATCCAAAGTTGATATTCTTAAAAAGATCAACAAAATTGATAAGCCTTTGCCTAAACTCAGAAAGAAAAAAAAGAGGACTCATAACTAAAATTAGAAATGAAATAGAAGACATTGCCACTGATGTGACAGAATTAAAAATGACCACAAGAGCTCATGGTTCCAGTGGGGAGAAAAGGAGGAAGCAGGGAGAGGGGTGGTTGAGGGAGGACCTGCTGCAGCTTCTGCAACCGCTGCCACTACCATCTCTATGCTTGTGATGTGGGAAAGTGAAAGTGAAGTCTCTCAGTCGTGCCTGACTCTTTGCGACCCTATGGATAGTAGCCTGCCCCAAGCTCCTCTGTCCATGGGATTTTCAAGGCAAGAGTACTGGAGCGAGTTGCCATTTCCTTCTCCAGGGAATCTCCCAACCCAGGTATTGAACCCAGGTCTCTCACATTGTAGACAGACGCTTTACCATCTGAGCCACCAGAGAAGTCCTGTGATGTGGGAAAGGAGGTGTAAATCCTGACCTGTGGCTGCGGTGGAGCCTCTGCAAGAAGGTTAATGGAAGGAAGGTGAAGGTGGATATAAATAAACTCAATATTGGCGGTAGCATCTAATTGCTGCTGTAAGTGAGAGAGTCGAAGCCTAGTAAGAATGTCTAGCTACATGAGAATGAAATCAGAGGACTGTGCTTAAAGTCCCAAGAGAGCTTTCTCAATCAGTCTTATCCTGCTAGAACTTGAAGCACCACTCAAGATACGTGGTGATATCCATGGGCAATACTACGATTTGCTTCGACTTTTTGAGTAGAGTGGTGCAATCCTGCCAGAAAACAAATTACCTGTTTATTGGGGACTATGTGCATAGGGGAAAGCAGTCATTGGAGACCATCAGCCTCTTGTTGGCTTACAAAATCAAATATCCTGAGGAATTTTTTCTTCTCAGAGGAAACCATGAATGTGCATCAATAGGATTTATGGATTTTATTCTGAGTGTAAAAGAAGATATAACATTAAACTATGGAAAACTTTCACAGCCTGCTTTAACGGTTTATTGATAGCAGCCATCGTGGATGAGAAAATATTCTGCTGTCATGGAGGTTTATCACCAAATCTTCAATCCATGGAACAGATTTGGCAAATTATGTGACCAACTGATGTACCAGATCAAGGTCTTCTTTGTGATCTTTTGTAGTCTGACCCTGATGAAGATGTCTTAAGCTGAGGTGAAAATGACAGAGAAGTGTCCACATTTGATGCAGAAGTGGTTGTAAAATTTCTCCATAGGCATAATTTGGATCTTATATGTAAAGCCCATTAAGTGGTTGAAGATGGATATGAAGTTTTTGCAAAGAGGCAGTTGGTCAGTCTGTTTTCCATGTCCAGTTATGGTAGAGAGTTTGACAATGCAGGTACCATGATGAGTGTGGACGAAACACATCTAATGTGTTCTTTTCAGATTTTAAAGCCTGTAGAGATGGCAACCCACTCCAGTACTCTTGCCTGGACAATCCCATGGATGGAGGAGCTTGGTAGGCTGCGGTCTATGGGGTCGCGAAGAGTTGGACAGGACTGAGCGTCTTCACTTTCACTTTCATGCAGTGGGGAAGGAAATGGCAACCCACTCCAGTGTTCTTGCCTGGTGGGCTGCCATCTATGGGGTTACACAGAGTCAGACACAACTGAAGCGACTTAGCAGTAGCAGCAGCAGAGAAAAAGAAGCCAAATGCCATGAGACCCATAACACCTCCAAGGGGTATGATCACAAAGCAAACAAAGAAATTGATGTCATGTTGACACTGCTTAGTTGGGACTTTTAACATACACTATATAAGCTTCATTTTTTAAAACTGTAATGTGTATTGTTCAGCTTGCTCAAACAGTGTTTTGAGGCCCCCCCTTTTCCATTTTTTACTTAAGGAATGGTATTTGCTGGTTATAACAGCAAATGAAAGACTCTCCACTCCCAAGGAAAAATGTTTTGTTTTGTTTCTGTTCCTTTTGTAAACAACTTTAATGAGGGTGTAAAAGCTGTACACTTAGAACAGTGTACCCTAAGGGGTGAGTGTACAACTGATTTGTTTTTTAATTCAGTACAGCCCCTGAATAATGTAAATGCTCATTTTCTTTAAGATATAAAGAGCTCTAGGGTGCTCAGTCTGTACATGTTATTGTCATAAAATGCATACTGTTGGATACAAACCACTGTGAACTTTTTTGTTTCAAAGGGACTGGTTTTTTTTTTTTCCCTTCTCATTGTCTTATCATGTAAAACTACTTTTTATAGCTATGAACATTAGGAGTAACTTTCAACCTTGCCAGCATCACTGGTATGTATATTTAATTAAAGCACACTTTCCCCTGTGGTATACTTAAAATGGCAGTTAAAGCCATTATTTTCTAAAAAATGACCGTAAGAGACAAATATGAACAGTTATATGCCAACAAAATGGATAACCTAAAAGAAGTTGATAAATTCCTAGAAAAACACAACCTACCAAGATTGAATTATGCAGATAAAAAAATCTGAACAGATCTAAAGTAAGGAGATTGAAGCAGTAATCAAACCTCGACAAAGAAAAGTTCTGGACCAGAAGGCTTCACTGGAGAATTCTACTAAACATTTAAGAATTAGCACCAATCCTCCTTAAAAATTCCAAAGAATAAAAGAGGAAGAAACACTTGGAAACTCATCCTATGAGGCCAGCAGTACTTTGATACTAAAACTAGATAAAAAGAGGAAAAAACAGACTAACATCCCTGATGAACAATGATGAAAAACTCCTCAGCAGAATACTCCTAAATTGAATCCAACAGCACATTAAAATGATTATTTACCATGACCACGTGGGATTTTTATCTGGAACAAAGGCTCTATTCAACATATCAAAATCAATCAACATTAACAAAAGACAAAAATCACATGAGTATCTCAACTGAAATCAGAGAAAGCATTTGACAAAACTTGACACTCTTTCATTATTTAAAAAAGACAACAAACTAAGAATAGAAAAAGTAATTTCAACATAATGGGCTTCCCAAATGACTCAGGGGTAAAGAATCAGTCTGCCAATGCAGGAGGCTCAGGAGACATAGGTTCAATCCTGGTCGGGAGATCCCCTGGAGAAGGAAATGGCAACCATTCCAGTATTCTTGCCTTGAAAATGTCATGAACAGAAAATTCTGCCTGTAGAACTATATAGTCCATGGGGTCGCAAGGAGTCATATGTGACTGAACTTGCATGCACACATCTCAACATAATAAAAACCTACAGCAAACATCATCTTCAGTGGTGAATACCTAAAAGCTTTTCTCTTAAGATCAGGAACACAGCAAGGAAGCCCACTGTCACCATTACTATTCAACATAATATGGGATTCCTAGTCAGTTCAATTAGGCAGAAAAAATTAATATAGGCATTCAAATTGGAAATAAAGAGGTAAAATTAACTCTTTCTGCAGATGATATTATTTTAGATGAAAATCCTAAGGTTCCACAATGAAATTACTACAGGTAATAATTTCAGCAAAGTTTCAGGATATAAAAATCAATGCACAGACATCAGTTATATTTCTGTACACTAACAATGACCAATGTGAGAAGGAAATTAAGAAAATGACTGCACTTAGTATAGCATGAAAAAGGATAAAATAATTAGCAATAAACTTAGCTGAAGAGGTGAAAAACTTGTATACTGAAAACTGTAAGACATTTCTAAAGAAATTAAGAAGATGCAAATAAATGGAAAGACATTCATGCTTGTGAACTAGAAGACAGTATTGTTTAAATGTCCATACTACCCAAAGTGATATACAGATTCAGTTCAATCCCTATTAAAATCCTATGGCATTTTTTACAGAAATAGGAAAAATCTAAAATTCATATGAAACCACAGAAACCTCTGAAGCAATCTTGAGAAAGAAGAACAAGGTAGAAGCCTCACACTTCCTGAACTCAAAGCATACTATAGACAACTGTAATTAAGTGGCATTGTCTGTCTCTTCACACAGTCTTCCTTCTATGCATGTCTTCCTGTGTCTAAATTTCCCCTTTTTATAAGAATACACATTGTACTAGGGTCATCCTAAAGAGCTTATTTTAATTCGATTATTCTATAAATACCCTATTTCCAAATGAGGTCATATTCTGAGGTACTTGGAGTTAGGGCTTCAATTCATCTTTTCTGGAGGAGACAATTCAGCCCATGATAATAACTTGAGAAACATAAAAATGAAAACACAACATGCTATGGTTATGGGATGCAACAAAAGCAGTGCTCAGGACATTCACAGCTGTAGATGACCATATTAAAAAAGAAAACACTGCAAATCAATAGCTTAATTTTACACCTTAGGAAATTAGAAAAAGGAGAGAAAACAAAACCAGCAGAAGGAAAGAAATATTATAGCAGAGGTGAATGAAATAGGGAATAGGGAAAATAATAGAACTGCCTAAACCAAAAGTTTGGTTCTTCAAAAATGTTTTAAAATTTTCAAAACTTTAGCTATATTGACTAAGAAAAAGATAGATGTTATTAAAATCAGAAATGAAAGTGAAAACATCAAAACTTAGCTACATTGACTAAGAAAAAACAGATGTAATAAAATCAGAAATGAAAGTGGGGACGTTACTATTGGCCTTACAGAAACTGAAAGAATTTTAAGAGAATATAATTGCCGTACAATTGTATGCCAACAAATTAAATAATTTAGATGAAGTGAACACATTCCTTAAAATATACACAATACCAAAACTTACTCTAGAATAGAAGATATAAACAGACCTATAATAAGTAAACAAATTGAATCAGTAATTAAAATCAATCCAATAAAACAAGTTCAAGACCAGATGGCTTTACAGGTGAATTCTACCAAATATTTAAAGAATTAACAATGATTCTACTCAAACTTTTTCCAAAAATAGAGAGGAGAAAATACTTCCTAATACATTCTATGAGACCAACATTTCCTTGATACTAAAGCCAGAAAAAGATATCACAAGAAAAGTACAGACCAATATCCTTTATGATGCAAATATACTAGCAAACTAAATTCAAAAGCATATTTAAAGGAGTAAGCACCATGAACAAACAGAATTTATCCCAGGAATAAAAAGGTATTAAGACATGATAGAATCAATCGATATAGTACATTTCATATTAATATGACAAAGGAAAAATACCTACATGATTATCTTAATAGATGTAGAAAAAGCACCTGACAAAATTCCACCTCATTTCAGGTTAAAACACTCAGCAAAATAGGAATAGAAGGAACACTTCCTTAACATGATAAAAAGCACTTATGAAAATTTCACAGGTAACATATTCATGTCAGGAACAAGACAAGGACACCTAATTTCATCACTGCTATTCAACATTGTACTGGAATTCCTAGAGAGAACAATTATGTAAGAAAGAAATAAAAGTTCTCCAAATTAGGAGAGAAATAAAACTATATCTGTTTGCAAATGACATGATTCTATGTAGAAAAAAAATCCACCAGAAAATTAATATATGAATTCAGCAGAGTTGCAGGGTACAGGATCAAAACACAAAAATCAGTGGTGCTTCCATATACCAGCAGTGAATTATCCAAATAGGAAATTTTGAAAGATCCTCTTACTACAGCATCCAAAATAATAAAATACCTAGTAATAAATTTAACCAAGGAAGTGAAAAGTGTGCATACTAAAGACTACAATGCAATGTTGAAAGAAACTAAAGACATAGTTAAATGGAAAGGCATCCCATATTCATAGATCATAAGATTTTAATATTGTTAAAATAGCACTTCTGTCCAAAGTCATCTGCAGATTCAAAGCAATCCCTATCAAAATTCCAGTGGCCTTTCTTGCATAAGTCAGTAAGCTGATCCTCAGGTTCATATGGAATTGCAAGGGGCCTCAAATAGTCAAGGCAATTTAGGAAAAGAAAAAGAAAGTGGGAGAACTTATGTGTTCTGATTTCAAAGCTTTCAAAATATTAATTAAATAGTGAGGTTGGGGCATAAGGAGAGACATACTGACCAGTAGAAAGAATAGAGAATCCAGAAAGAAACCCAAGTATCTATGGCCAATTGATTTTCAACAAGCATTCCAGACCATTTAATGATTATCTTCAACTCTTGGACTTCGTCAAGATTAAAAACGTGTGCATCAAAGGATACTATCAAGAAAGTAAAAAATGGAAGAGACATTTGCAAATCATATATCTAATAGAGCTTAATATTCAGAATGTACAAAGAACTCTTACAATTTAATAACAAAAATATAGACAGTCCAACCAAAAAATGAGCAATGGGCTTTAATAGACTTTTTTTTTTTAAAGACATAGAAATGGCCAATAATCACATGAAAAGATGGTCAACTTCATCAGTCATTGAAGAAAAGCGAATCAAAGCCACTATGTGATACCACTTCACATCCTCTGGGACTAGGATGGCTGTAATTTTTTTTCAAATGGAAAATAATAAGTTTGGGGAGGAATATAGAGGCATATATATGTATACTTAGGTTCCAATAATATCTAAGGTATTCAGAATGAATTCAGGCAAAAGTTACTTAAATTCTGTGCCAGAATTTCCTCATTTGTGAAAGTGAAAGTGTTAGTCGCTCAGTCACGTCTGACTCCTTGCAACCCTGCCAGGCTCCTCTGTCCATGGGATTTCCCAGGCAAGAATACTGAAATGGGTTGCCATTTTCTTCTCCAGAGTATCTTCCAGACCCAGGGATCGAACCCAGTTCTCTTTCATTGCAGGCAAATTCTTTACCATCTGAGTTACCAGGGAAGCCCAAAATGTATCTGAGAGTAAGCAACAGCTTTTCTAGGAATTATTTTAAAATTTATATTCATTATAAACAGCCCTGTGTGTGTGCTGTGCTCAGTCATATCTGACACTTGGTGATCCTCCTCATTTGTAAGATGAGAATATTTCAGGACTTCCCTCATGGTCAAATGCTTAAGAACCTGCCTGCCAATGCAGGGGACTCATTTCATCCTTAGTCCCATAAGACCCCACATGCTGCAGAACAACCAAGCCCATGTGCCTAGAGCTTGTGTTCCACCACAAGATAAGTCACTGCCATGAGAAGCCCAAGCACAGGAATAGTGTGAATGAGATAGTGGTTTGTAAAAATCTTAGCCTAGTGCCTTGCATAAGTAAGTATTACATGAATATTGTAGTTATTACAATTTGCTAGGCAGGCTGACTATGGCCTGAAGGTTGCAGATTGCTCTTCACTTTTCTAGAATCTTGATTTCCCTCTGGTCTGTTCTCTTATTTTTTTCCTAATTTGCTGCAAACCAAAATATTAGATGTCCATCCTATCAATGTTTCTAGAATTGGGTCTAAAATTAGTTCTAAGTGAAGGCCTGGGAAGCTTCCAGGAGCAAGTAAAAGGATTTCTGCATGTTGATGGCTCATAGGTCTTAACTATACATTCACAGTTACCTCTTAAGTAACAGAACTCTGTAAATAAATGGCCTCTAAGTGTTGTTCTTATCATATCACAACAATATATTGAAAAAAAGCTTCCCAAGTAATTATTTTGTTCATACAGCCCAGTTAAAGTCCCTTGGAACTTAGAGCTGCTCTGTTAGGCGATAGAATAATCTAAATGCATCAGAACCTAGGATCTGTCCTAAATAACATGTTGCTTTGATATCTGTAAACTGTAAATCACTGAGGACTTAGAGCAGTGATACTCAGACCTGATTTGCACACGGCATTTCTTTAATATTTCTGCAAAAGAATACTTGAGAATAATATAGGTCTTTTGAATCAGTCAAGAGTTGAAATCTCTCCTACTAGTCAAGATTTCTTAATCTGGTATCCACAGAACATTCTTCCCAACTTCCCACCCTATTCCATGGATGGGCTCTATGCATGCCAAATTCTGCATTTGTATGTCTATGTGTATATACAGTGTGTTTTGGCATCTAAAGAAGAGTCTCTAGCCTACAATGTCTATGTGTCTTTAGGGAACGGTATTTGTAAATGTGGCTCCAGTCACAGTACATTGAATACCATGGGATTATATTGCATTTTCTAGTCAGAAACTGATGAAGATAAACTTTAGACTTGAGGAAAACAGAATTTTTCAAACTGAGAAATACTGTAATTTTACAGTATAGCTCTTGGTTCCTAAACTTTTTCCCACACTGTGGTTGACACTGCCAGTTGTTTAATATGTTTTTCCCTTTCTCCCATAATGCTATATATATATATATATATATATATATAACTTTTTTTTTTCCCCTAGACACATTGTCACCCAGCAAAATACTACCTTTCCTGACCTCCCTCATACTTAGGCATAGCCCTTGTGGCCAAGTTCTAACCAACGAGATTTATGTAATTTGGAGGGTTTTCTTTACCCTTTTTACTTTTCTTCCTCTCTGCAGGCCTGAGCTTTATTTTGGCTTACAATTGTGTCATTATCTGAGGGCAAAATAAATTTCTGTCTCATTTAAATCACTATTATTTTGGCCTTGAACAGTAGCTGATCCTATGGCGCAATACAAAAACTTTATTCCAAAAAGACATTGAAGAAATTGTCAGATACTTAAGTTCAGTATCTATTTTTTTAATCTTTATTCAATTTGTCACAATATTGTTTATGTTTTGGCCCCAAGGCGTACGGGATCCTGGCTCCCCGATCAGGGATGGAACCCTTACCCCCTCCACTGAAAGTCTTAATCACTGGACCATCAGGGAAGTCCCTTCAGTAAGTATTTTAAGGTTCCTAAAAGTTTAGTTTCTAGTCACTTGGCAAACTGATAAATTCATAATTTATCAACCAAGATCAAGTAAATAAATCAATAATTAAAAAATAGAAGCTTGATACTTTAGCAGTTTTGCTCTAATATCAGGACATTACACCATTATTTAAAATATTAATAGAAAGAGTAATGTGATGGATTGTGTCTAGGGAATCTGAAATAGTAGGTCAAGTAAACTTTGCTTTTCCCAGTGGTAACCTCCCAGGGTTCCAATATTGGCCATGGGCAAATTTGGCTGCAGGTAAGAGCTATGCCCCATAATCAGAGCTCTGAGCATAGTGGGTACTTGTTGACTGTGGATTACCACTGGCTGACTCCTAAACTCCAGAATGTTCTTATACCCAGGTCCTATCTTCTCAGCTCATCTAGAGGTATAGGATTAGACCACCTGTGATATCAGGTCTTTTTTTACTCAAAGAAATCTATTCTAATACAGAGAGGTTAAAAAGAGATAGCAATTTTCTAAAAGGGTATTTGGAAAGAGACAATCTGGGAGTCTTATGACTGAATCCTTGGGATCCTGAAAGATTGAGATCTGAGTGAGACCTCAAACTTGCATCTACCTCCTCAAGGTAAAATATTCATAGATTAAGATATTTATGAAAAGAAAAAAGATATTCATGGAAATGATGAATGATGTCAAAAGGCTGTCTTTAAATTTTGACCTGGGAATACTGCTGTATTTCCTGAAATAATCTAGGGAAGGGAAAAATTTACTTACATTACAACATGGTGTGATCTCTTTCATTAGATTATATACTCTAGGGGGGATTTTAACTGTAATATTGCCAGAGCATAATGCTGACACATAGAAAATTCTCAATGAATGAAGGTAGGATTTGCTTCCCTGTGTGCTTTGGGGTTTAATAGTATGTAATAATAAAAAAATTTTCTTTAATTGAAAAAAATTATCTACTTATATACAAAATTAATTTTGGTAACATTTAATTATTTTAGGTTTCAGTATGACCAAAGGTAATTTGGCCTGTGATTAACATTTAAATCTATAATCCCATGGCTCTTAGAAGAAGGAATCCTGGAACTGAATCCAGCTATTCCAATAACTTCTGGTGTGATCTTGGGAAACTTAGTTTCCTCAGTGGAAAATGAGGTAAATATTTTCTCTGAGCTCTGAAATTCTGATTTTAGTGCTTAGTATATAATAGGTTCTAAAGTATTTACTGAATGAGTAAGTGATTCTATGTTATACTTAAGGCCTCATATTTAATTAGTAAGAAATTGAAACATTGCTTAAAAGCTTTAACCATATCTAAATAGCAAATATTTCTGAAAACTATTTCTTGGTGAGCATATTCAAACTTGATAATTTTAATCAAATATGAGAAAATTTGTTTTTGCACATCTGACCACAGAAGTAATGTCTCTTCAATTGCTCAGTCATTATTATCAGCTTTTAATAGCTCAACCTAAGAATTAAACACAAAATATAAAACCAATTACTGTATTTTGTACATTTAATTGGAAATCATATATATTAAGTTGAACTTTGTTACATATACTGATATTCAATGGCCTTCAAAAATAGTAATTTTATATGGTTCAAACTGAATATATTTAGTACTGAATACCATGTGTAATAAATAATATGACAATAAGGGTTCCAAAGTTTCTCCTCCCTTTTAGGCCTATCATTTCCTGCCTGTTAAGGGTGTGGCAGGTATTTTACTAAAATTTGAGAATCCGGTCTCTCCTACATAGCATCAACTTGTGGTGTAAAAATAGTATATATATCCTAGTATTTTTGTTTTGCTAACTGTCCTAAAAGGCTAGTATGAATAATTAATCACTTTATAGAGAGAATATACTGGGAGTTCCTTAATGTTCCTTGATTATTTAGGTCAGTGGTTCACCAACTTTAGCATATATAATAATCATTGGAGAACTTATTCAAACAGTTTTCTGAGCCCAATACCACAGATTGTGATTCAGTAGGTCAGGACTGGAACACGAATCTGCTTTTCTTACACACACATTACATGGATGCTCACGGATATTAGGTATAGAAGCGACTTATTTGTAATAAGGCCCCCCCCCCCCCCCCCCCCCCCCGCTTTGGTCTTTCAGTAAATAAAACTCAAGCTGATGAGGTACGAGATAAATTCCCTTAAGCCGAAACCGCTTCTTAGAAAAGTACTACATTAACTCAATTGTAAGATAACCATAAATTGGATTTATTTGACTTAGTTGCTGTCAATTTCAGTCTACAGTTTCAGGACAACTAACTCCGAGGAATTCAGTCACCTGTTCCTTCTTTAGAACTGCACTGTGCTCTGGCTTTCCAGAGGGCAAGGGTCGCCGGGGCCCTGCCAATGAAGTTCTAGGCCAGAGTCACTTTTTTTTACTTGCCTTATCAGAGGTAGAGCGTCCAGCTTGACAAACTCTGCAGAAGGCTCCCGATAGGGAAACCCGTGAGCGCCAATCTAGGACACCAAACCGACCCGCTGAGGTCGACCAACCCAACCCCGGGGTCCTTGGGTCCTCCTCGGAGCCCAGGGAGACAAGAGTGGGGAGAGGGAGCCCCTGAAGGAGAGCCACAGGCAGGTCTCAACACGCCGGAGATCACGCTGCTAATCTGTGGTCCAAACAGCCCGCCGCCTCCGAGCAGTAGTCGGACTGCCGCCCCCCAGGGAGCCACTCAGCCCAAGAAGCAACACAGCCCCGGCTCTCTTGCTCCAGAGAGGCTCTGCAGGCCGGCATCGAGGCAGGCGAGCTCGTCCCGGCATCTCAGCCCACGCCGTGGTCCACTGTCTTGCGAAGATGTCGGCCAAGCCCTCTGTCGGCTTCGTGAACGAGGCTTCTCGGCAGATCCTGGCCGGTGGCTCTGCTGGTAAGGCCGCCCCGCCCGGCCGGGGGCTAGTCGCCTTTCCTTTCGCGTGTTCCGAAAACCTTTCTCCGACAAGTCTCCCCCACCATAGGTTTTGCCTTCTTCCTCTGCCTTCCGCCCTCCGGGTTCAGAGCCTGAGTAGCCCGAGCCCGCGGAGCGCGGGAGTAAAGAAAGCCGGGATCAGGCGGCGGACCCCGGGTGTCCCAGGTCAAGTAGCCGCGGCGCCCGCGCCGGCCGCTCTCGAGTTCCCCGCTTTCTGTGTTCCTAGCCTGGAAAGCAAGGTAGGCAGCAGTCCCGAGGCCTGCCACTTTGAAGAGGTCTTTTAGCCTGGCTGGCTATTGTATTTGAAATGCTCCAGTTTGCGTTAGACTTAGTTGTGCTATCCATTATAGCCTCTTTTTAACCCCAGCTAACTCAGATCTTAAATATTTCTACCTCCCTCATTAAAGTATGTGCCTCGGGACTCCACAGGTTTTCTTATTGCATCCTGTTTCTTGCTTGCAGCTATTCCTGCCTTAATAAGCATATTAAAATTAAATGAAAATGTTGACGCATATAAACACCTTTGATATAATAGGCTCACAGTAATTTATGGAGAGTTATGCTGTAGGGAAGAATCTTTTAGGACGAAATCTCTTACAGCTAATCATGGAAGTAATTACTAAGTGTGGCTAAGAGAAAGTTACACACGAGTTACATTATGTGAATGTATTTTAAAGATATTTTAAAATATAAATTATGAATTGATTGAAAATTTAATCTTACAAATTGTGATACATATTATTATGAATGTATAAAATAATTACTGTAATTCACTCATCACCATAAAACATTTTTTAAAATGTACTTATTTATTTATTTAGCTGCTCTGGGTCTTAGGTGCTGCATGCGAAGCTTTCATCTTTCTTGTAGCAAGGGAGTTCATTAGTTGCAGCAAGAGAAACCTAATTCCCTAACCAGGCACGGGACCACCAGGCACGGGACTTGCACCCCTTGCGTTGGGAGCACCAATTCTTAGCCACTGGACCACCAGGGCAGTCCCAAAACATTTTTATAAATGTAAATATCCCTTAATAAATTATGGTAATGCTAGTAAATCATACTAAGATGACTGAATGTCTAATATCTACCTTTGACAAGCAAATTTTATTTTCAAACAAATTTGAACTTTGCATAAAGGACTGTTACAAATTATGACTATTTATCATCCTGTCACAAGTTCCTTGCATCTAGGAGGACCACCAGCAGATGTATCACTTACAATCTACACTTTTCTAACGATGACATTTCATTAATATGGCAATCAAGGCATTCATTTCTTATATGTGATTATGCTATGTCTATTCATTATATTGTTAGTGCTCCCACTTTCTACTTTTTAGTTGTTCCCGGTAGTGGTAATGAATTTGCACCAATTTACTCACCATTTTGGTCAAATTCCACAATGCCCATGACTGTCAGCTGTCCTTGATTTCCTTGATTCAGAGTCCATAACCCTTATTAAATAAAACTCAGCTGGCCCAGGAGGGAAATACAGTTAATTGGTGAACATCCTAACCTGTGACTAGTGATTCATACGTGCATTTGTGCATGCTCAGTCGCTTCAGTTGTGTTCAACTCTTTGCAACCCCATGGACTGTAGCCCGCCAGGCTCCTCTGTCCATGGGATTCTCCAGGCAAGGATACAGGAGTGGGTTGCCATGCTCTCCTCCAGGGGATCTTCCCTACCCAGGGATCGAATCTGGGTCTCCTGGGTCTTCTGCATTGCAGGCGGTTTCTTTACTACTCAGCCACCAGGGAAACAGGAGACTGACTTTGCTTTTTTTCAATTCCAGTGTATGATGCTGGGGTGAGACACAAAATAATCCAGTATTGGTCAAGGGCCCACTTCTGTACCAATCAGTTGTAGCCAGTCCCCACTGGGAGGAGTGAGAATCTCAGGGCAAATTATTTCCAAAGAAGTTGAAACACATCTTGAGATGGGCAATTGGTGTCTTTTGTAATGATATATGTGTGTCTTTTGTTAAAAGATATTTATAATATTTGCATTTAAAAGACCAAATGATGCACTGGTAATTGCTTGGATAATACATATCTAAAGACTTGTCTTGAGTTTGTAGCTATAGCTATTATATTGTTACCAATGATAACTTTGTTTTACACAATGAAAGCTGTGCTCAAGACAGTATACACAGAGTAGGCTTCTAGCTTGCCTTCTCAGCTTCAAGTAACAGCCTAAAATTGAGGTGAGTGGATATAAACCAGTGATGATAGCTTCAGGAAGATCAGCAAGGCTAACACTTAAGAGAGGTTAAGGATGAGATGGAGAAGAGGCCATTAGATTAGTATTCAAAGTGTAATCCATGGATGAGCAGGACGGAGGCGCCTGGTAGTACTTGGAAGCATGTTAAAAATGTAGGACCTCGGGCTAAGCTTATTGCAGACATACCATATCAGAAGCTGAGTTTTAGGAAAGTCCTCAAGTCACTAGTTTATTCTTTCAGGTTTTAGAAGCACTGCTTTAGAAGACTTGAGAAAAGAGATTCCATAGAGTTGGAGCCAGTTTGAAGTAGGTTGCAAGTTAAATCTTTCTTGGCTTTCATTGCTGACCATAGAGAGAAGAACAAGTTCTGTACTCCTTACTTGTGTGCTGCCAGTTTAGCTTTCAGTCTTATTTTCCTGTCCTGTGCCATATGTTCCATTCGGTTTCTGCTCAGTAGATCTGCTCACCATACTTGAATGCTGCCTATACCTTTGCACCTTTATTCCCAATGCCTGGAATGTCTTTCCCTAATTTTATCTACCTATTGAAACTCTGTGAAACTCTCTGACATAATGTGGTCCACTGGAGAAGGGAATGGCAAACCACTTCAATGTTCTTGCCTTGAGAACCCCATGAACGGTATGAAAAGGCAAAACGATAGGATACTGAAAGAGGAACTCCCCAGGTTGGTAGGTGCCCAATATGCTACTGGAGATCAGTGAAGAAATAACTCCAGAAAGAATGAAGGGATGGAGCCAAAGCAAAAACAATACCCAGTTGTGGATGTGACTGGTGATAGAACCAAGGTCCGATGCTGTAAAGAGCAATATTGCATAGGAACCTGGAAAGTCAGGTCCATGAATCAAGGCAAACTGGAAGTGGTCAGACAGGAGATGGCAAGAGTGAACATCGACATTCTAGGAATCAGTGAACTAAAATGGACTGGAATGGGTGAATTTAACTCAGATGACCATTATATCTACTACTGTGGGCAGGAATCCTAAAAATCCTAGGAATCCTAAAGCTGAAACTCCAATACTTTGGCCACCTCATGCGAAGAGTTGACTCATTGGAAAAACTCTGATGCTGGGAGGGATTGGGGGCAGGAGGAGAAGGGGACGACAGAAGATGAGATGGCTGGATGGCATCACCAACTCGATGGATGAGAGTTTGGGTGAACTCCGGGAGTTGGTGAAGGACAGGGAAGCCTGGCATGCTGCAATTCATGGGGTCGCAAAGAGTCGGACACGACTGAGCAACTGAATTGAACTGAACTGACTGAAACTGCCCATTTTCAAGGCCTGACTTGAGAATCATTTTCTGCATAAATGCTCCCAGATGGCCTTGAAGCCACATCCAGTTTTAACATTCTCATTAGCACTGAATGATGCAAGTAATAAAAATAGCTAACATTTCTGGAATAAATACAAGGGCCATGCCCAATGCAAAGCTATACATGTATCAACATTTTAAATCCTCACCACACCTTCAGAATGAAGAAACTGATACCCAGAGGGCATAATTCACTTGCCTGTGGTTGCACAAGCATGCAATCATTTCTAAAGGAATAGGATAAGAGAGGAACTGGGAAAATACTATTCTCACTGGCAGATATTTTTAGAAGTTGGAGAGATCAAGTCTGCTATCCTTTATTATCTATCTTTTATTAGTTTACATCCCTTGAAACAACTTTTATCTACAAATACAATTCTTATAGTCTTTCTGCTGCTTCATAATATCTTGCTCTCTCCAAATAATTCCATGTGTACAGGCACAAGATTATCATTTAGTGAAAAGAAAATTCTCATTATATTTAGGGCCTCTATGGGCAGTAGGGCAGATTGTGGGCTGAAAAAGGGCTCTGTCCACTTGAGCAAGTGGGAGCTGAAATCTAGCCTGTGGTCTGAGTCATAATCTGTGTATCCTAGAGCAGAGATGAGCCCAGTCCCCTAGGGCCCACATCATTCCATGGTTTGCTCCCAGTGTGGCTCTGGGAGGTTTCCCTTTTATCTCTTCTTTGAAGCCAGGAGCATGGTTCCATCTCAGACCTTCCCATTTTCCCTAGTAACCCATGTGGGCACTTCCATGTGTTTCCAAAGCTTATGGGGTTTTTATTTCCCATGTCATGTGGGTACCTTTTAGGCCCCCTCAAATGGGTATTTTACCCAAGTTCTGATAGGGCTCTGGCATTCAACTTTACAATTCTCTCAGGTCTCTAATGAAGTCCCTTGGCCCCTGAGAAACCCTGCTCTTGCCCAGACCTGTCAGGCTCCCCGCAAAGAGCACACTTAGATCCTGTCCACATTGAATTTTCTTCATGGTGGCATCACTAGGACCCTTCTCCTCCTGCCTCCCCAAATCTGACACTCATATTCCTTGACCTCTGCAGGTCTCACTCAGAATTCTTAAGAAGAATTCTTAAGAATTCTTAAGTCTCCTCCATCTGTCTTTTACATGATCACCATGCCAGCAGAACCCTGATTTATTTCCCCAAATTTCCAGGCTGTTGTTTCTTCCTCTCCAGCATCATCCTAGTCCCCTGTATCTTGTAAGCAAACATCCTACCACAGCTTCAATCACTGTTTTTATTCTGTTCATCGTGCTGGAGATGTTTGAGTCAAATTGTTTAGTCAAAGTATCTTGGAAATAAGTTTTCCAGTTTTGCACTAAACACAGTTCAACTACTTTGTATAGTTTATCTCATTAATCATTTTCAAGGGATCAAATGAGAAAATAAAATGAGAGATTTTTCTGGAGGAGAGAAACCTGGCATTCATATTTAGGCTCCTGGGAGATAAACTATTGAGAGTATATGTAAAATGTACTTTATATTGGTGGGAGAGAGTTCAAGGCTTTCAACCCAAAAAGGTCACTAAAAAGGTACAATAATTTCAAATCTTATTTTCAAAACTCCTAATCTCATATACCTTACATATCTCCATTTTCACAAGATTTCTACTTTTTCTTACCCTAACCCCAAACAGTTAAAATACAGTTAAAAGAAATGCCTTAATAGGCAGTGTGTATACTAGTAGTTCTCCGGATTTTAATTTGGACTTGGTAATAAAAGGGCTGATGCACTGGGGGGGTAATCAAGGTTAAAATTTTGATCAAGGAGAATTCTTTTTCAGCATGGGTGCAAAGGGGATACACATGTGATTTGGATAAATGGCACCTTTGGAAATTCAGGATTTGGCAAACTGCATTTGCTTGATAATAAATAGCAGGTTGTAGAGAAACAGGTGAACCTTCATGACACATCAAAGGGAGGCTGGAACCCATTATCTGGGTAATTAGGGAGAAAAATTCCCCTTATTTCAACCACATAGGAGGAAGCAACTCTATTGCTCAAATTAATTATGAAATACCTTTAAAGGATATGTTTTAATTGAAATATAGTCTGTCTCAAAGAAAATCTAGTTCTCAAAAATATGAATTTAAGAGCTAATAAAATATGAATTACATGGGACATTTCAGAAGGTTTATTTTACTGTCCTTCACTGAAACATGTTTTAAAACTATAAGTATTGTATGTGGGCACAAGTGATATAAGAATATAAAACAACTTTACACATTTTAGATACACCTTGTTAAACCAGGCCTTCCTCACCTCCCTACCCCCTGGGCCTGTGTCCCACCACTCTCTTGACTACAGCGTCTCAGACCATTGAGAAGCTGGGTTTTAGGTATAGTACAGTAGGTGCTCAGAAATGTTTGTTGACTGTATTAATGAATAGATATCAGAAGCCCAAGCCATAGAATATTATTCTTAGGGTCCTACTCTGAAGAAAGATAAGTATTCTGGGATTCTAATAGACAACTGATATTGTGACAATATTTTCTTTCAACAATGTTTTATTTTGTAGTAGTCGTTTGATAAATGACGTGAAAACATTCAGGTCTGCACTCTCTGTCACCTTTTTTATTTATTTTATTTTTGTCTGTGTTGGGTCTTCACTGCTTTGGATGGGCTTTATCTAGTTATGGCAAATGGGGGCTACTCTCTAGTTTGCAACTCTATAGTTGGCTGCTCTCTAGGGGCACTCTCTGGGGCTTCTTACTGTGATAGCTTCTCTTGTTGTTGAGCACAGGCTCTAGATGGGAGGGCTTCTAGTTGTGGCTCGAGGGCTCAATGGTCGTGGCTCGAGGGCTCTGGAGCACAGGCTCAGGAGTTGCAGCATAGGGTCTTAGTTGCTCCACGGCTTGTGGAATCTTCCCAGACCAGTCATGGAACCCGTGTGCCAGATTCTTATCCTCTGCACCACCAGGGAAGTCCCCGTGATCACTTTTAAAAATTTATGCATCATCTTTCGTTTCAGGACCCCAAACTGAAAAGAGATGCACCAATCATTTTCAAACATCTTTATGACTTAAGTGTGCAGTATCTTAAAATGGCAATGAGTGAAACCAGGTTAAGGGACTTCTACCGGATGCTTTATAATCGTTCCAGATTGTAACTATTTTTTTTTCTTACCAGTTTTCTTTTGCTTTTAAACTATCATGTTTGTGTCAGTTATTTCCCTATTTTGATGTGATCATGATTTATACACCTTATAAATATTCTTGCCTGGGAGATTCCTTGGACAGAGGAGCCTGGTGGGCTACAGTCCATGGGGTTGCCAAGAGTTAGACAGAACTTAGAGACTAAACAACAGCAACAGCAGATACTCCAGTAGGTCTGTATCTTTTGATTGTTATCAATAGTTTTTGTTTATTCGTTTGCTAGCAGTTTGAACAATGTACCACAAACTGGGTGGCACAAAACACCAGCAATTCATGATCTCATGGTTCTGGAGGTTAGAAGTCTGAAATTAAAGTGTGGGCAGGGAATCTGAGAGAGACTCTGTTATCTGCCTCTCACCTAGCTTCTGGCAGTTGCCCACAATCCTTGTGCTCTTTGTTGTCACATCGCTTTCTCCCTATTTGCCTCAGTGTCTGTATCCAAATTTCTCTCTTGTTATAAGAAATCACTCATTGGATTGTGGCCCACTACATTCCATTATGACCTCATTTTAACTTGATTATGTTTGCAAAGATGCTATTTCCAAATAAGGTCACATTCTCAGGTACTAGGGGTTAGGATTTGAACGTATCTTTCTGCAGGGGGCGGGGAAGGTGGGGGACACAGTTCAAGTCACAACAAACAATCGATTGTATTTTTCTCTTCATATTGAGTTTCTCAAATTCAAGCTATGGTCCTGTATTTTTCTTCCTTTCATTGTCAACTTTTGTGAAAAGTTCCTCACTCAGGTTTGACTACCCACTGTAACTGGCATATCTGCATTTATCTTTTTGCTGGAACTGTTAACTACTGGCTTTCATTCCTAATTTTACCCAATCTTAGTGGAATTTCACATCTGTAACCAATTTTTCTCTTTAAAGTTGTCTCTGCTATTGATTTTCACCCTCTTCTCCATACATGATCACTCGTGTACTGTGATGACTTGTGTACCAGCAACAAAGAATTGCTGGTTCCTCTGGAAAATCCCATGGATGGAGGAGCCTGGTGGGCTACAGTCCATGGGGTCACTAAGAGTCAGACAGGACTGAGCGACTTCACTTTCACTTTTCACTTTCATGCACTGGAGAAGGAAATGGCAACCCACTCCGGTGTTCTTGCCTGGAGAATCCTGGGGACGGAGGAGTCTGGTGGGCTGCCGTCTATGGGGTCACACAGAGTCGGACACGACTGAAGTGGCTTAGCAGCAGCAGCAGCTGTCTTTTTTCTATTTCCTCAAAAATTTATATTCTGCAGAGTTCTGAGTTCTCTACCCATTCCCACTCTGCTATGTCTTTGCTCTCTGTCTTCTGTACTATCCAGGTGCAGGTAACTCTCTGATCTGTATTTCTAACTTCTCTGTGCCCTGAAGACTTAAATTTCTAAATTATACAGTAAAAATAATGTGGAAATCAAGAGTCATGTGGATTCTAATGATTTAAAAAATATTTTAGGGCTAAAATTTGAAATTGATATTAGATCCTCAAATACCATTTTTCCTTTGTTATATAGTTGTGTCCATCCTTATTTTGAGTCTAGTTTTTCTCATTAGTTCTGTTTGTTAAGAAGTTGCAAATGAATGTCTCTGGGTACTTGCTGGGTTGGGTGGATCCTATATAATTATCTAGTCAATAATTATAATAAGACAAACAAGAAATGCTAAGATACATCTTCAATGCTCTTGAATGCCTACTATGTGTATAGTATTCAATATATCAGTGCTTTAATTAAAATCCTTACTTTGCTTAAATTATCAGTATTAATCTGTAACTTCTTGAGGACGAGGAAAATAAAGCTTAGAGAATTAAGTAACTTGCTCAAGACCAGTGACAGAGTATAGGCTCAAGTTCTGTTCTCTTTGCTTTCAGAGCTTATACTCCTACCCACTATCCCACCCTGCCTTGTAATATACAGAATGAGATATCAGGTTATTTGCCCCATACAGAGTACTATCTTCATCAGGCCTCTTTTTTTCCAGTTGGGTTAAAAACTGTAGGTTGAGTATTGATGAACTAACAGTCTACCTTTGGTGCAACCGGCCATTTCTTGTTTTTGCTAGATCTTTAAGTGCCAGCCCCAGCACTTATTTGAAATTTTCCATATTACCCACAGGGGGCTCAGTATCTTTGGGGCTACATCATTTCTGCCAGTCCCTACCAGCAATGATTAGGAATGATCTGAGCCTCGGTGCTCAGGTTATCATTTATTCAACCCTTATACGATCACCTTAGGCTCTAGAATGACTCACTGGAGTGAGAGCGACCCCAGAGCTGACTGGACAAGCTTATCTGTGAAGGAGGATATTTAAGTTGCATAAAACATTGATTTGTCTTGAGCCTTTTCCTTTGTATGAGTCTGGTAGCTTTAGGTTAGACACACTGGTAAATTTAGTTGAATGTCTGTAGAAACTAGAATGGACTGTTGTAAGAAGATGTAACTTTGGAGAAAGAATAATGAAATATGTGTTTCAATAGAATTCAGTGACACCTAAAATAGAATTGTTACCACTAAGTTTTACATTTTGTGTGTGTGTGTGTGTGTGTGTGTATTTGTGTGTGTATGTGTATTTGCGTGTGTGTGAGAGAGAGAGAAAGAGTGAGAGGGAGAGGAAAGTGCCAATGCCCTAATATTTCTTGAAAACTTACCTATTTATGAATCATCAAATTATCAAAGTCAAAATAATGCAATTATGGGAACTTTGGTTTTAGTTCTTATTAATAATAAGAACTGTTGTGACTGTTGTTGCAATTGTTACAATTATTATCCTGGAGGATGGTTGTAGAGATAGAGTAAAATGCTTTGGAGAATGCCAAGAATAAACAGGGTTATTTTGGAACTTCCTTCTGGGGTAGTACATTTGGTTGGCTACTGTATCACAGTGGGCAGTAACGTCTAACTTCATTCTGTACCTGGGCAGACCTATAGATGGTGCTGTCTTCCTATAATTTTGGTGATTTGCTCAAAAAAAAAAAAAAAAGGAAAACTTTCTGATGACAAGAGTTAGATGTAGAAGTGTCCTGACTTTTAATTAGATTCCACCATTGTAAAACACTTGCAACAGGTGTCTTGCATAGATTACAGAAGGCTACATACTTGAAAAATGTAGAGGACTGTACTTTTAGAATTAATTTTTCCATTTAAGTATAATTCTTAGCTATATATGGAAAAATATGTTGCTATACATCTAAGTAGATTCCTATATCCTTGCCTGGGGGAACCCATAGACCGAAGAGCCTGGTGGGCTACAGTCCATGAGACTGCAAGAGTTGGATACAATTTAGCAACTAAATCACCACTACCATATATTAAGAGGGATGGAAGAAAGTATTTTTATTGCTATGCTGTTTATTTTATCTGTGCTACTGCTGCTAAGTCGCTTCAGTCGTGTCCAACTCTGTGTGACCCCATAGACGGCAGCCCACCAGGCTCCCCCGTCCCTGGGATTCTCCAGGCAAGAACACTGTGGAGTGGGTTGCCATTTCCTTCTCCAATGCATGAAAGTGAAAAGTGAAAGTGAATTTGCTCAGTCGTGTCCAACCCTTAGCGACCCCATGGACTGCAGCCTACCAGGCTCCTCCGTCCATGGGAGTTTCCAGGCAAGAGTACTGCAGTGGGTTGCCATTTCCTTCTCCGAGTTTATCTGTAGTGGTTTTGAATTTAGGGTCCTAGGTCAAATAAAAAAAAATTATTTATAAGCTTAGCATAAATGTCATATTAGTTGCTTGTATGTCTTGGAGATTACTTTGTGAAAACAGTGCTCCTAGATTCCGTGTTTTTGTCTCTCTAAATTCTCAGGGTTAGAATGTGTGTTACACTGAAAGTAAGTGATCAGCTACTGTGAGTAGGATCTAGAGGGCCAAATGCACAGTTCTTTTTATTTATCTGAGGCTGCCACTCAAAATGCCATTTCATGCTTTAACCTAGTGGGATTTAACATAAGAAAGTGAGAGAGATGTATGGAAAGTATATTTTTCTTAAAGATAACTTCCAAACAGTAAATTATTTTTCTTTAGATTAATACATAATGTGTTGTGGAGTTAATGGGAAATACCAGTTAAGTCCTTGTTGCTGTAAATGAATCTTTAACCACAAGATGGCAGTATCACTTTCCCATGTCCTATAAGCTGTTTTAAAATGATGACTCAGATTATTTTTTAATGAGAAATGTATACAGCTATGAAATTTTAGGAAAATAATGAAGAAGGTGAATATTTAAAGTAAATTAATATAAGAAGTACTAAAGACTAGTTTTGTTTTGTTTTGTTTTTTTTGATTGAGCAAGTTTTCATTACATTTATTTTATATTCTTTTAAGTTGAAAGTAGGAATGTGATGATATAAAAATTGTAGGGTCAGATCAGCAACTTTCTTTTACAGGGAAACATAGTCTCATGTTTGCCTGATGCTGCATCAAGAAATAAGACTTTTGTTCCCTTCATGGTTTTCTGAAGATCTGCATTGGCCTATACCTTCTAGTCTTTCAAGCACACGTATACTGGAGATTAGAAGGCCAAGAGAGAAGCAAAGGGAAAGAAAGGAAAGAACAGTAGAGATACTGGCACCTAAGTATAAAAAGGGTGGGGGAAGGGGCAGTGATAATGCTATTTAGGGACCCTTGCTGGATTTATATATTCTGTAGTCTAAAATGTATCATCTTTCCATTCAACATTGGGTTTTTAAATAGTCATTATCCAGTAGTATCTGTATTTTCAATGTTTTCATTGGTATAAACGTTTACATATTATACAGTATTGTGTTTCACCCTACTGGCTCAGACGGTAAAGCGTCTGTCTACAATGCAGGAGACCTGGGTTCGATCCCTGGGTCAGCAAGATCCCCTGGAGAAGGAAATGGCAATCCACTCCAGTACTATTGCCTGGAAAATCCCATGGACAGAGAAGCTTGGTAGGCTACAGTCCATGGGGTCGCAAAGAGTCAGACACGACTGAGCGACTTCACTACTACTAGATGCTTTTCACAATTACTTTAGGTTTTTTATGTGATTAATTTAAAAGATTACACTGGATCTGTGTCTTGTTTTTGAAGTCTTACAAAGCGCCTTTAAGGTAGAGACCAAGTCTCACTTGCATATAAACAATCTGTCTGCAATTCAGGAGACGCTAGAGATGCAAGTTCGATCCCTGTGTAGGGAAGATCCCCTGGAGGTGGAAATGGCAACATACTCCATGATTCTTGCCTGAAAAATCTCATGGACAGAGGAGCCTGATGGGCTACAGTCCAAAGGGTCGCACAGAGACACTGGGGTCTATATATGGGTCCCTGTATATGTCGCACAGGGACACACACACTCAAGTCTTACTGATTTTATATCTCTGGCCCCAGCACAGTGGTTAGAATGTCGTAGCCACTCAGTAAATCTGTTTTTCTTTAAATTGCATTTGCCACAAAGCAGTACAATTCTGCTGAGATCTATTTTGGTTTTGTGCCTCTTGTGGCCTAAGTAGCCCTCAGTGTGGCAGAGGTAAAGAAAAGACCTTTTAGGGACTTCCTTGGTGGTCCAGTGGTTAAGACACTGCCCTTCCACCGCAGGGGGTGTGGGTTTGACCCCTAGTCAGGGAATTAAGATCCCGGCATGGCATGTTCGGCACAGCCAAAAAAACAACAAAAAAAGACCTTTTAGTTTAGAAGTCAAGTGATTTGAATTTTTTCGTGGTATCTTTCGTTTTCCCAGTGGTGGAGGGAATGTTCCTTGTAGGAGTGATAGTTTGTCAGGACAGCACTGAAAATAAGCTTTTATGTTTTTTCTCAAAAGTGTCTAAATGATAATAGTTCTATGTGAACAGTATGATTTGCATTCTATAATGGCATATTTGACGTTTAATCATTATAAGTTGCATACTTGCTGCTCGTGTGTAGCTATATACAGAAATATTTTATATTGTAAACTCAAAATGAGGTCTGTTATTTTCCATTATTTACATAAGTTATAAATGGATGGCAAGTTTTTTTTCTTTTTTTTGAATGGCAAGTTTTTTTGTGGGCAAGTTAAAATAAAAAAAGACAGTTATCATGTATGGGAAGAATATATAAATAGGGAAGAAAAGAAATGTAGTTACCATGTTTGAGAAAATATAGAATTTCATGTAATACCCTAAATGTGTAGGTCATATTCCAAAAACTTATAGTTTTAAGTTAATTTTTTGCAATAAGGTACATTTCCTTCTAGAACAATGGTATGAAATTTGTAGGTGAGCCACAAAAGTCCTTCTTTTAAACCTGTAATAGGTGTGAGATATCACTGTCAGGAGCCCTGAACCCTAGGATAGTTAGGACTTCTAAGCCCAAATACAGGATCCTGTGCCCTTCTGAGGTCCAAGGGCTATACGCAGTAGGGAGTGAGAATGAGACAGTCATAAGTGGAGACAGCCAGGTGGCCTCTTCTTAACGAGACAGAAATGTGCCAGCAAGAGAAGGCAGTTTCAAGTTCACAGAGGACCTTGTAAATGTAAACCTTTGGCATTCCTTTCAAATAAAGCTAGACATGAAGTCATTGCTTTTGTCATTGCGATTGTGTTTTTTAAAAGCTTTACTCTGTGAAATTTAAGCATTTAAGATCAGCTATATTTTAATAACTCTGTTAGTTGCCATTTCTTTACTTTTTAATAAAGTAAACTGAGAGTCTCAAAAAAAAAAAAAAAAAAGAAGACCTTAGGTCTTTTTCATCTTTTGAGAAACTCTGGTCTTAAAGGACAAGGGCAAGTGGATTCTAGAGGTTCTCACTTCAATTGTTTCTGAACATATTTGTGCAATAAATAGATAAATGGATTTTGAGTAGTTGGATAGCAGGGGAGGACCAAAGGGAAAGTGCAAACCAAAGAACTGTAGTACAGGAAGCTTCAAGGTTGGAGTAAAATAAGTGTTGTTGTGGTCATTAGTATGTATAGGTTGTTAGGAAATTAGCTTTTTCTGCATTGGAAAATGTCTACATTTTTTCTTATGATTTGTGCAGTCTATATGAATTTATGTATGCTTGTATTTGAATAAACATGAGGAAATCACACTTTTAATATATATTTTATTAACATTACATAGCTAGGAAGATAGCCGTATATTAAATTAAAAGAAAATATCCTTTATATTTTATTGATCTCTAAGTAACATAGACATATTTATTTTTTATTTAAGTGTAAGAATTTATAATATTAATCATTAGATAAACTTGATGTAGAACAATGACGTATTAAAACATGCTCTTATTTCTCTCAGGAAACAATAAGCTCCCTGAAGATAAGAATCTTGACTGTTTGGTATCCTGCTGTATCCCCAGGGCCTAAAATAAAATCTGGTGAGGGATAGATACTCAGTGAACATTTGTTGAATGAATAGATGACTGAATGAATGAATGTCACATTTATTTTGGTTTTCAATTTTGAATGTTAATTTGAAAAATTCTAAACGTGTCATCAAGATGCTAGAGTTTATATTGCTACTTAACTACCTGAAGGAGTTGGTTGAGTTCCTGCCAGGCCCAATACACGTCACGGATGGTGAGAAAAATCACTGCTGCTCTGCTGCCGCCACAGTGAGACATTACCCCAGGAGGCATGCACTACCTAAGACGCACTGTTCCATTTTATCCCTAACAGCTGCAAAGGAAGAAAAAGGCAATCCAAGGAGGCTTAGTTTTCCTGCCCTGATTGCTCTAAGTAGGAGTCAATCTTGGAGGGACTTTAATCCTAGAAACTGTGAATCCCATTGATTGTGGGATATGTGTCTTCCTGGATCTTGACTGTGCATAGATGTAGACCAGTTTCATCTCAATACCTGGTTCCCCAGGAGTGACTATAACAAGTGTAGATTGTCTGACTGTCGAGTTATTTACTTTTTGGAAGTTAGTTTATTTTCTAAGCTCAAGGGCCGCTGTGTTGGTTGTGCTTTTTCCAGTCAGTCGTCTGCCTACTTGTCCCACACTCCCTCAGGAACTGGTGAGTTACTCCCACATGATTTGTAGACACAGGGAGGTGCATGGAGTCACATGACAGGGGATTTGTTCAGTGGGGTCAGAGCAAACTAATCTTAGTTTTCTCTTCTGGTCTATTAAGTTTATACTCTGGTGTCCCAAAGAGTTATTTAACACATTTGTGTGTGTGTGTGTTTATGAAATATATATATTTGGAAAAAAATATATATGGAAACATTAATCTGCTTCACTTTTGTTGGGTCTTTGTTTTGAATTTACATCATTTTCCAAAATTGATTACATAGATGGCAAACTTTTGGGTACACTATGGAAGGTACAAATGGAGGTCAACAAAAAGAGGAAAATAGGACACCCCATCAAAAGGCATCTGTTGTAAGGTATAGTGGACTTTACCTTATGAAGAGAATAGAGGTGGTACTAGAAGGTGGTGTCCTGTGGGGATTCTGATGCTTTACGCCTGGCATTAGATCCCAATTCACATACTCACTGGATGTGTTACTGTGGGCAGGCAGTTTAACATGTCTGTGCCTCTTCCATTAAATACGGAGCCACTGCATTACTTCATAAGGCTGATGGAAGGGTCAGATGAGCTGATCCCTGTCAAGTACTTATAAATGTACCTAGCACTAAGTAAGCACTCTGTAAGTGTACTTATTATTAATGGAGAGGAAATACATGGAAGTATTTAGGTGTATTCTAAACATTTTAGAAAATCTTCATAGGTGAGTGACACATTATATGAATATATGCTAACTATAATTCTGTTCTACAATTTATAATGTAAACTCTATTTTTCTGTATACCTTTTAGAAACCTAATCTTATTTTGCTTAACTCTACTGATTTGGGGGGGATAGAATTTTGTTCTCAAACCTGGATATCATTAACATAATCCTATTTTTCATCAAATGAAGTGGTCTTTTTATTCCCCAGATGGAGTCATTAGGTTGCTTCTGGAAGTCTTTTTTCTAGTATGCCATAGTGGGCCTTCAGTTCAGTTCAGTTCAGTTGCTCAGTCATATCTGACTCTTTGCAACCCCATGGGCGTAGAGTAGTGATTATTCTCAATTCATAATCCAGTGGTCTTTTTATCAAATAGCTTGGGTTATTCCCTTATCCCAAGACTTACTTTTTTGTAAGAGAAGGGCATTTATATTTTTGTAGTTATTATATTTATCACTCATAAAAACTTTGGCATCTTAAAATTGTATAGTAATGTTTGGAATAAATTTTGTCAAGCATTACTAATCAAGACAAGTAATAAAGACCTTGTCTTTAATGTAGTTATTTCCATATCCCACCAGTGATAAAGAGACCACCAGATCGACAACTTCCAACTTCTGATTTATGGGTTAATTAGGTTCTGTTAGTCATTTTCCCAGGAAACATTATTGTCCAAGTTTGTAATTAATGGTTCTTTTCTCATTAGTTTCTGTGTTTTTTTTTCCAGTCCCTCAACTTCAACGTTCAGTGTACTCACTCAGGGCCTGTCCAGGGCTTCCCATCAAATCCCCCTGTATTTTCTAACTCTCATCAAGAGTGGCCTTATCTGACTTTTAGAACCCTGGTTTTATTCTAGGAAAATTTTATTCTACTGGCTAAGTTTGATTAACCGTGCTTTGTACCTTAGGATAGTCTCCATACTGTGCCTTTGCCCCAGAAAACATTTAACTTATGATAAGCCAAGCAGGGAAAGTGTTTTGAGCCACCTGTAAAATAAACCCACCCCATTTGCTTCTACACATGATGGAGAAAGCAAAGATGGTGCCTTTCATAAAACCCCTAGTTTCTGATCCTTAATACTAATGGTTATGGAATTATTTAGTCAAATACCTTCTCTTTTCAACTTTGTCTCTCCCAAAAAACAACACATAAACACACACACACACACACACACACACACACACACAGAGGCAAATAAACATACACATCAGAATATTTTCTAGCCGGACTTTAAGCAGCTGTTCATTTATTTGCACACTAATATTATTATTATTCACTGTGTATATAATCTGCTGTTTAAGAATATTTTTTGAATTAGTTCTCCCCAGTGTCCATGAATTCATTCAGAAAACATCTCTTAAGTGTCTTATATATACCAGGCCCTGTGATGACAGGTACATGTGTCTGATCTGACTTTAACCATGAGGAGTGTGTGGCATAGAAAGGGTGGTAACAGTTAATTAACTGAGGACTTCTCTGGTGGCTCAGATGGTAAAGAATCTGCCTGCGATACAGGAGACCCAGGTTCAATTCCTGGGTTAGGAAGATCCCCTGGAGAAGGGAATGGCAACCCACTCCTGTATTTGGCCTGATGAATTCCATGGACTGCAGAGCCTGGTGGGCCACAGTCCATGGAGTTGCAGAGTCAGACATGACTGAGCGACTAACACCATAACACTAACCGTTAACTGAATCCATTTACCAGAAGGCCACGGCTTAGTTCACCAAGCTTCACTAAAATTTGATATTCTGCCTTTGCAAGCTGGTTAGAAGCTTTGCATTAAAATACTGCCAAATTTTGTCCCTTTATATCCAAACTTTTTTAACTTGAAAAAGGAATTTCAGTTTGTAAAACTTTGCATTATAAGGCCACCTGTAAACTTAAAACAGTCAAACTGTTTTTTCAGCTGCCTGCAGCTCTGTTTCTCAACTGACTAATACTGACAGATAAAGATGGCTTTCCCCTGAGAAGGATTGTTTTGTTTGTGGTTATTCTGTCACTATAAGGAGGGACAGCTCCCCTGATCCGTAGGGAGTACAGAGATGCAGTTTACAGATGGAATCATATGCTGACTAGCAACTGAAAAATAATAGTCAAATAATGATTTCATTGTTCCTTTTTGTGTCCATGACAACTGAGAGGTATGCAGCTAGATCAAGACACTGCCTGGGAGTGGTCCCCCCCCCCTCATTTTTCCCTTCAATACAACAATTTTGAGAACATTTGCAGTTTATTATGACAATCAGGCTAAGGAGAAAAATGGACATTTCCAGTATCTTGGTAATTTTACTATTTTTATATTCTCAAAAGTAATTCTTCTGTCACTTCTTTTCACTAGTACTCTGACTTGCTCCTTTAAAAGATCGGGTTTATGACTTAGTTTCTACCATGATAGTACTTCCCTCTCTGGATTTGGAGTTGAGGAGAGATGTCTTTGAGTTCTCTCTCAGTCAATTAACAGTGGTGGAACCTTGGGAGAGCTTCTTAATCTTTTTAATCTACATGTCCTTATTCATAAAGTAGGAATTAGTAACAGAATCTTTCTTATTAGTTTGTTGTGAGTTAAATGAGATATTGCATATAAGAGCTTAGCCTGTTGCTTGTCACAAGGAAGCACCCCATACATGTGTTTGTTGCTGTTATTAGTAATCTCCCCTACAAGACTGTAAACGTCCAAAGCAGTGATTCTCAGCCCTTGATTACACATTAGAATCACCTGGGTAACCTTAAAAGCTCCTGATGCCAGGGCCACACACCCAGATAGACTAAATCAGCATCTTTGGGGGTTGGGACTAGGACTTATCAGCATTTTACAAATTGCTTTCAGCTGATTTCAGTGTGCAGTTAAAATTGAGAAATATGGTCCCTGAAATTCGGGACTGTGTCATATTAAAGAACTTAGATGAATGTTTGAAAATCTTGCTAATATGGATATTTTGAAAAATAAAAGTCAGTATGATTTAGAAAAAAATGACACATAGTACATTGCATGAATTGAGTAACTGAATGCAGAAAAGCCAAATAAAGTGATTTTTCAAGGAGCCACTTACTAGCAACATCATTCTAGAGCAAATCTACTAAGAAAGAAATGGAAACTTATATGTAGGGACCTAAAGTTCAAATGTTAGAAAATTATACAAATAGAAACTATAGTGAGGCAAAATTATTTTTATACTTTAGTGTTTTTTAATGTAATTAACAGCAATGATTGTAAAGATAAGTCTGTGCTATTTTAAAACAAAGATAAATATAAATTCAAATACTTCCCAGTTAGGCCACATCTGTATTTGTTTAAATTTTGAAGAAACCCACTGGCAACAGAAGAATTATAACTTTATATTGCTTATGCTGAATCAACATCTTTAGGCATCTATTATAGTATTAAACCTTTTGAATGAGAAGGCTAATATGCAGGATAAACTCATTTGTATTAACTATATAAGAAAACCTGAATTTCTGGGTAATCCAGAAGACATTAATTATAAAGTTTTCAACATCCTATAAAGTTAAACAAAATGATACAAGACAAATTTTCCCAAGGGATTTCTTAGCTCCCAGTTTTTAAACTGCATTTCTAAAGTGAATTTGTTTATATTTTGACGTATCACATTATTTTGGTAAACAAATTATTTTAATTTTAGCCTTCAAAAAATCTTTGTTTTTAATAAATACTCTATATCACATTCAGTATCTGTTTCTCTGTGTGTACAGTTTTAACCTACATAGATTGCTGAGAATCATCATAATAATTATACTTGTTTACTACTGTTAGTTCTGGGAATAGTTTTGTATATATGTTCTCATTCAGTTCTCATAATACCTCAGTGAGGGTCCAGGTCAAAAATTAGCGTTGTTTTATAGGTAGGAAAGCTAAGGCAGTTTATTGCTAATAGTAGGCGGTTCCAGCTGACCCAGGGCAAAATTCCTGGTTTTTAGTCAGGTGTTCCTTTCATTAGCTAATTCATGCATTTACAAAGCATTGTCAAGCTGTAAGTATGTGTCTGATGCAGCTGTAGGCAATGGGCATCCAAGATGAGTAAGACACAGTTCTTGCCTTTAAGGAGTTCCACACACAGTGTCACAAATGCATTTTAAAGTTTTTAGCCCATGTCCACCAAAGTAGAATACACTACCTGAAATTACCATGATGAAAGCTGTCAACTTTTCTGAGACACAGGCGGGAAGAAGAAAAGAACTGTGGGAGTTCCAAAATCCATACCTACCACCTTCTACAGTTATATTTTGTCACAGCCTATTAGATGCATGATCAGCCCGGACATTAATATCCTTTACATCCCTTGTGGCTGAATTTTTTCTAGTGATTTCTGCTACATTAAGGAAATGCTATAGTGCTTTTCTAAGAATGTATTATTCAGTGATGCTACAATTTGCCTTTCTCCAGCTTTTCAAGTACTAACATTCATTTTAGTTTTGGCAGAAACTGTTTTGAAGATTAAACATTTGGTTTATTTATAATGCTAATTCATCTGAAGTATTTATTGAATAGCTGGTTTTTAAAGTAATCCTGTTGCTGAATTAAAGTACATAATCATGCTTACTAGACACAAAATAAGGTATAGACTTTGTTTTAATTAAACTCTTTAAAATAATCCTTTTTTTCCTGCTAGTTGTAAAGTTTTGAAGGGAACTTTTTGCCTTGTCTTTTGTAATTAGACATATTCATTTTATTTTAATGGATAAAGCATGAGTCAGTTAAATGGATAGACCTATTTTAGTCCTTTTTGAGGATTCATAGTTGCCCTAAAGGAAGAAAAGTTAAGAAAGAATATTATTAGCTTTTCAGTTACTGAGTGGAAACATTTTATGTCTTGAAAATTTTCCTTGAATATTTTGCAGTTAAAAATACATGAAGAGATAAAGGAACAGTGTATAATGTTGAAAAGTTAAAATATAAGTATTGTTAAACAGAAAATAAATGAAATATACCTCTTTTGTATGAAACTATTTTAATGTAATGTCAATAAAGTTTAAATTAGTTCAGACTTTTCTTATTAGAATAAATGTTTCCTTTTAAAATGCATGATAATCATAATCAAGACAAAATTTGTCCTGTTATTTATTTTCAGAATGATTGTACATGTTTAGCAGACTTTTGATTTAAATCCCCAGTGATATATTGGAGACAGATGTTTAGATGACCTCATGTTTAAAGTAATGTTATATTTGGACACAAGATTAAATTTTCCTTAAAATCTTTCCTTATAAGTTAAACTGTGTGGTAGTATACAAAAACTAATCAATGATTTGCAGTGGATTAATGCAATTCCTGTATTTTAAATAAAATTTTCTATCTTTTATGGAATTCCACATAGTACAAAAGAGCTGATTATGAAACAGCTGTTTACAAATGAAAATATTGTTTTTGGCTGGTCAGCTAAATGGGAAACAGATTTGAAAAGTTCCATGAATTTGAATGCAAATTTACCATATCATTTATACTGAACCAAACAATGTACCATAGTTTACCAAAAAAATTCGTTGAAGACTGTTTTGTAGAGTATTATATAAACATTTAAAATAGTTTTTCCTTTTACAAAATCAAAATTATATTGAATAATTATGAAAATCAATGTGACTATAATATATAGCTAGTTTTGGGGAAGATTTTTAGACAGCTTATAATGTTTAACATTTCAATGAAGAGAAATTAGCAGAAGGAGCTACTAGAAATGTATAGGCAATTGAGTAGAATAAAACAGATAAAAGATAAGATATATTGTCTGAAAATAATAAATTAATGTATGTGACAAATATTTTTAAGGCAGAGCTATGTAGGAATAAACATATTCTCATTTTTATCATCAGCCAGAATGTTATCCTGGAAACCACATTGCTGTGGACATTATAATTTAAAAAACATGGTCTGCAATGAAAACCTTTACATTTCCCCTCAAATTTTAAACAGTTATTAAGGATTATTTATTTTAGAAATTATTTTACAAATAAGTTAGATTTAAAGGCCTTATCATGTGAATTTTGAATATGACTCTTTTAAATGCCAAATACATAGTTTACTTGAGGTAGTTCATGAGTTAAAAATTCTAGAAGAACTATTATTTGTTTATTTCATCTTTTCTATTGTCTTTCTGCTTGTCTCAGTTTTCTGAAATTGAGACCATGTTTCTTCTATTGCTTTTTAAAAATCACATGGGCAATAAATGCCATTTTTGGGATGGGATCTTATCTCTGCTTTTGTTGTCAGTGTAACAGTGTGGCTCTTATTTCCCTAAGTGGTTTATATTCACTTGAGAGAAAAGCAAGTGGAATATGTGCAAACTATTTTAAGAAAAAAGTTTTGGGACAAAATGAAGACAAGAAGAATCTAGGAATGCAAGCATCATAAGTAAAAGCACTTAAAAATAAAGACTATTGCCATTGATGAATAATGTCAATGAAAAAATAGCGGAGGATCCATCTTTATCATCCTTGAATTGTTTTCTACATATTGTGTTGAGTGTCAGTAGTTAATGAATATCTGTAAAATGAGTTCATTGACATAGAGACATGTTAAACTATAGTAGCCTATAAGTTTAAAGAAGGGTCAATGCCTGTGGACCCTTTAATGATGTAGCCTTTGTTTTAGCTTTTGAGAATAGCACTTGTAATTGCCACTTCCTAGATAAGGCAGACTACATGGTAGTGATAGCTTATACTACATCATACCATTCCTTTTGGCTTTACTTGTGATTCTGTAATGTAGTAATGTATAAAAACCAGGCAGCTGACATCTTGAATGAAGATGCATTTGAGAGCCACTCATATTCAAAAGCAGAGACATTACTTTGCCACAAAGTTCCGTCTAGTCAAGGCTATGGTTTTCCAGTAGTCATGTATGGATGTGAGAGTTGGACTATGAAGAAAGCTGAGCGCTGAAGAATTGATGCTTTTGGACTGTGGTGTTGGAGAAGACTCTTGAGAGTCCCTTGGACTGCAAGGAGATCCAACCAGTCCAATCTGAAGGAGATCAGTCCTGGGTGTTCTTTGGAAGGAATGATGCTTACACTGAAACTCCAATACTTTGGCTACCTTATGTGAAGAGTTGACTCATTGGAAAAGACTCTGATGCTGGGAGGGATTGGGGGCAGGAGGAGAAGAGGACGACCGAGGATGAGATGGCTGGATGGCATCACTGACTCGATGGACATGAGTTTGAGTGAACTCCAGGAGTTGGTGATGGACAGGGAGGCCTGGCATGCTGCAATTCATGGGGTCACAAAGAGTCGGACATGACTGAGCGACTGAACTGAACTGAACTGAAAGGAAATTTTCTTATTTACTTATATTTCAGCTTATATATATCCACACAGTTGACATTTTAAAGAAAATCAGCTGGTGTCTATTCTTGTAACAGGGAACTAAAATTGGGATTTTTGCCTATAGGCAAAATTATATTTTGGAAAGAAATGTAAATGATACAGGCAAGTAAACAGTAATACTTAGACATAAATGTAACCTTTTAAAACTGGTGTTTAAAAATTCATGCCACATTGATTTTGCCAATAATGTCATATATATCTACATACTGAACTGTGCAGATAATTTCACTGCCCTAAAAATCCCTTATGTTGCACCTATTTATCCCTCCTTCTACAACCCCAGACAACCATGACCTTTTTATTATCTCTATAGTTTTCCCTTTTCAAGAATGTCATGTAGTTGGAATCATACAGTATATAGCCTTTGCAGACTGGCTTCTTTCAATAAACTATATACAATTAAGTTTCCCCGTGTCTTTTCATGGCTGGATACCCTTCATTGTATGGAGTGCACCACAGTTTCCTATTGAAGGGCATCTTTGTTGCTTTCAAGTTTGACAATTATGAATAAAGCTACTGTAAATTTTTACATGCAGATTTTTGTGTGAATAAACATTTTCAACTCATTTGTGTAGGAGTGTGATTTCTGAATAATTGAAATATTTTTCAATGAATTTACCTGTAGCAATATCTCGATATATAAGAATATCCATCTTTTTATTTTAAAAATTAATTAATTAAAAATATTTTAAATTGAAATAGAATTGATTTACAATATTTCAGGTGTACAGCAAAATAATCCAGTTATATATATATACTTAAAAAATTTTTTTCTTTTATAGGTTATTGCAAGATACTGAATATAGTCTCTTGTGCTATACAGTGGGCCTTTGTTGTTTCTTTATTTTATGTATAGGAGTATATATCTGTTAATCCCAAATTCCCAATTTATCCCCATCTTGGTAATCATAAATTTGTTTTCTATGTCTATGAGTATATTTCTGTTTTGTAAATAAGTTCATTTGTATCATTTTTTTAGACTCCACATATAAGTGATATCATATGATATTTGTCTTTCTCTGACTTACTTCACTTAGTATGATAATCTGTAGCTCCATCCATGTTGCCACAAATGAAACACTTTTCTTCCTTTTTATGGCTGAGTAATATTCCACTGTATATATAAACTGTGTCTTTATCCTTTTGTTTGATGATGGGCACTTGAGTTGCTTCCATGTCTTGGTTATTGTAAATAGTGCTGGTATGAACATTGAGGAAGAATATATATATTTTAAGCTAATATATTAGGAAAGATAAAAATGATTCTTACTGTTGAATTCAGGATAAATAAATCTTCACTTTCTTCCTGCATAGTATGCAATAGGCATGAAAAGCTATTCAAATCCATGTTTGTTGATTTTTTATAAGATTTCAAGGTGAGATAAACTCGTAATTTGATAAGACCATTACAGTTAATCCTTGAGGGTGGGTCATCTCAAAGACAGTGGAAAACATAGCCCATAAAAAATGACAACTAGAATATAGTCAGGAGATTGGAGTGTCCCCCTCGGTTACTGACGGTCTGCTTCTAAGTTAGTTATAGAATTTGATTCCATGCTAGGTATCATTCAAAGCCTTGTATGTACATCCTTCTACTTCGACCAACCAAGGACTTTTTAAGCTACGGTAGGTAATATAAATACAAATATTCAAGGAGTATCACAACTATATAAATGATATAACAATAGTTATTATCATAGTGCCTAGCGCCAGCTGGCGCTAGTGGTGAAGAGTCAGCCTACCAGTGAAGGAGAACAAAAGAGATGTGGGTTCAATCCCTAGGTCAGGAAGATTCCCCTGGAGTAGGAAATGGCAACCCACTCCAGTATTCTTGCCTGGGAAATCCTATGGATAGAGGAGCGTGGTGGGCTACAGTCCATGGGGCTGCAAAGAGTCAGACACGACTGAGCGCACACTGCAGTACTATGTGCCAGGTACTATTCTGAGATGAGAGCTGAACAGATTTTGCCGGGACCTGTCAACAAACTTCAACAACTTCATTTTACAAATAAGGAAACTGAGGAAGAGAGAAAGTTAAGTAACTCTTGCTCATGTTGTCAGTGGCAGCACTGGAAAGCAAACTCAGATGCTTTGGTTCCAGAGCTCTCACTCAAAAGCACAGAACATTACTATTTTGCCTGTGAAACTAAATTATTAAATTGTGTGCAGAAAGAGTTAAGTATATATATTTTTTGAATCAGTGAAGAGGGCGCTATAAGATTCAAGCTTGGAGAAGGCTTTCAATTGGGAGGGAGGAGATCCAAAAAAATGATGTTGAGTAAATTTGCGAAGGGACAAAAGGGTAGGAATTATTAAATTTGATTATGAATCTCCCTTTCAAGGGAACTGTCTGATAACTCCTTGTGCTTAGATATCTTTTTTCTGGACTATTCAGTTTTCAAGCCCAAACATTAAGCTGATCTAAAGAGTCAGTGTACTACAGCTGGAAGAAATTTTCCATGTCAGGATGCTTGGTTTTTAGTAACATTCTGCCATTGAGGACCTCAGGAAAATTATTTCACCTAAGGATTCTCTTAACTCTGGGATTGAAATTTGAAAAATTTAAAACTTGAGCATTAAAAATCTTTAGTTATTCATTTTGGTTGGCCTGGGTCTTCGTTGCTACGTGGGTTTTTCTCTAGTTGCAACAAGCAAGGGCTACTCTCCAGTTGTGGTGCACTGGGTTCTCATTGCCATGGGGTCTCTAGTTTCAGAGCACAGGCTCTTGGGTGCATGGGCTTCAGTAGTTGTGGCCCCGGGGTTCTAGAGCACAGGCTCAGTAGTTGCCAGCGCATGGACTTCGTTGCTCTGCTATCATGTGGGACTTACCCAGATTAGGGAACGGACCTGTGACTCCTGCATTGGCAGGTGGATTCTTTACTACTGAGCCATCAAGGAAGCTCAAAACCTTTAACATTTTTTCATATATTTTTCACATAAATTAAAATTGGATTTGGTGTGAAACCCATCATAGGGAACAAAGTGTATTTCATCCTTTAATTTTTCTACTATTGCTGCTCTGTGCCCCCCTCATCAAAACTGTTGCTAATCTCTCTGGCTTACCTCCTCTCTATTTTGACCACTATTGTTTTGGTTTCTTATAGTTTCTTGGCTAGATGACCTCAATAATTATTTAGCTTCCTGGGTCAAATTTCTCAGGTCATAGTTTAATAAACATTGAGTGTACTGAGTGTCTGCCTGGTGCCAGGTGCTATGCTTGGACATGAGTCCTGGGCCTGGAGGAGTACAACCAGTTCTGTGAGACCTCAAAGAAGGAGCCAGGAACAATTTTACTGGGGAAGTAAATGATTATGTTGGGTATTGAAAGATGAGTAGGAGTTTTCTGTGAGAGCAAGGACATTCTAGGCAGAGGAAGTAGTAGTTGCAGTGGCGTGGAAGCTTGAAGAATCAGTTGGATTTAGTAGGGGATTGAAATGGGAAGACGAATGAGAAAAGGCCTCATGGTTATAGAAAGGGGAAAGGTGATGTCTGATGCCATTAAGGATGATAGGCAATATCAGAAGAACTCAGCAATAGTGAGCTATGTTTTATATATGTGAGGTTTGAATTATTCATGCGGTTGTTGGAAAATAGATGGGCTGTCTATGAAGTTTTGAGAGTTATCAGCATATTTGTTAGTTATTCTTACATTGTGTGTATGTTGGGGTGAAGAAAAGTGAAAGTGAAAGTCACTCAGTCATGTCCAACTCTTTGCGACCCCATAGACTGTACAGTCCATGGAATTCTCCAGGCCAGAATACTGGAGTGGGTAGCATTTCCCTTCTTCAGGGCATCTTCCCAACCCAGGGATTAAACCCAGGTCTCCTGCATTGCAGGATGGATTCTTTACCAGCTGAGCCACAAGAGAAGTCCAAGAATACTGGAGTGGGTAGCCTATTCCTTCTCCAGGGGATCTTCCTGACCCAGAAATCAAACTGGGGTCTCCTGCATTGCAGGTGGATTCTTTACTAACTGAGCTCTCAGGGAAGCTGTGTTGTATGTTGGGTTAGGGTATGTGTATCAGGATCACTTGAGGGGATTAAAAACTACATCTCCATTTGAGATACTTAAAAATTCCAAACCTCTGCGGCCACAACTATTAGAGAAGCCAGAAGATCAGAAGAGCAGTACATTCAGAAATCAGAGTAAGTGAACAAAGAGAGGAAGAGGAAAGGGCAGCAGCTGTATTAAACGAGTCTAAAGAAATGAATCATCAGAGAGATGGAAAGAGAACCAGAAGAGTGCCGTGAAAGCTGAAGAACTTTTCAGGGAAGTCAATAGTGTCAAATGCTCTTCCAATCCATCCAAAAATAATTGCCTGAACATTTTTTTTTACATTTCACTCCATGTGCATATGTCACCAGTAAGTTAAAATTCTGTGTCCTGTTTAAAATTTTCGCCTTTAAATTTGTACCTCCTACAACCCATACTCTACCAGCTCACCTGTGGGTACAGTGGAATGAAAGACAATCAGTGTCTGGCTTTGAATCCCAGCTTCTCCAATTATTGACGGGTGACCTTGCCAAGTTCTACTTCACCAGGGTTCAGTTTTTGCATTTTGGGATTAGGATAGCTATCAGTCTCATAGGGTTGCTGTGAAGGTTACATGAGTTAATGCAATTAATGTGCCTGAGTCAATTATTTCTATGTGTCGAAACTAAAAACATTGGTAGAATGATATTGTCCTAAATACCCTCAGTTCAGTTCAGTTCAATCGCTCAGTCATGTCCGACTCTTTGCGACCCCATGAATCACAGCACGCCAAGCCTCCCTGTCCATCACCATCTCCCAGAATTCATTCAAACTCATGTCCATCGAGTCAGTGATGCCATTCAGCCATCTCATCCTCTGTCGTCCCCTTTTCCTCCTGCCCCCAGTCCCTCCCAGCATCAGAGTCTTTTCCAATGAGTCAACTCTTCGCATGAGGTGGCCAAAGTATTGGAATTTCAGCTTTAACATCATTCCTTCCAAAGAAATCCCAAGGTTGATCTTCAGATTGGACTGGTTGGATCTCCTTGCAGTCCAAGGGACTCTCAAGAGTCTTCTCCAACACTACACTTCAAAAGCATCAATTCTTCAGTGCTCAGCTTTCTTCACAGTCCAACTCTCACATCCATACATGACCACTGGAAAAACCATAGCCTTGACTAGACGGGCCTTTGTTGGCAAAGTAACATCTCTGCTTTTCAATATGCTATCTAGGTTGGTCATAACTTTTATTCCAAGGAGCAAACATCTTTTAATTTTATGGCTACAGTCACCGTCTGCAGTGATTTTGGAGGCCCCCAAAATAAAGTCTGATACTGTTTCCACTGTTTCCCATCTATTTCCCATGAAGTGATGGGACCGGATGCCATGATCTTCGTTTTCTGAATGTTGAGAGCTTTAAGCCAACTTTTTCACTCTCCTCTTTCACTTTCATCAAGAGGCTTTTTAGTTCCTCTTCACTTTCTGCCATAAGGGTGGTGTCATCTGCATATCTGAGGTTATTGATATTTCTCCCAGCAATCTTGATTCCAGCTTGTGCTTCCTCCAGCCCAGTGTTTCTCATGATGTATTCTGCATAGAAGTTAAATAAGCAGGGTGACAATATACAGCCTTGATGGACTCCTTTTTCTGTTTGGAACCAGTCTGTTGTTCCATGTCCAGTTCTAACTGTTGCTTCCTCACCAGCATATAGGTTTCTCAAGAGGCAGGTCATGTGGTCTGGTAGTCCCATCTCTTTCAGAATTTTCCAGAGTTTGTTGTGATCCACACAGTCAAAGGCTTTGGCATAGTCAATAAAGCAGAAATAGATGTTTTTCTGGAACTTTCTTGCTTTTTTGATGATTCAGCGGATGTTGGCAATTTGATCTCTGATTCCTCTGCCTTTTCTAAAACCAGCTTGAACATCTGGAAGTTCAAGGTTCACGTATTGCTGAAGCCTGGCTTGGAGAATTTTGAGCATTACTTTACTAGCATGTGAGATGAGTGCAATTGTGCAGTAGTTTGAGCATTCTTTGGCATTGCCTTTCTTTGGGATTGGAATGACAACTGACCTTTTCCAGTCCTGTGGCCACTGCTGAGTTTTCCAAATTTTTTAGCATGTACCAAAACACTTCACTAGCAACATAGTATCCGTAATATCTCCATCATTTAAGGTGGGAAAGAAAATAAAAGCACTATTCTGGACTAAAATTGTGATTTTTCCCTCTCAGAAATCACAGATCATAGATGCAGATAGCTACAACCAAGATGAATGATGCTGGTCTTCCTAAGCCTAAATGGCGACTCCGAAAGAAACAAAAAGGAGTTCTTGTTTTTTTGTTACTGAGGGCAGAAACTGTCTGAGACTTAGTGAACCACTGACTTAACCTGATCTTTCAATATGAACCTTTGTCTCTGGTCAAGTATGCTGGCTCTTCTGAATCACAGGACCTTTCTACTCATTCTCATGTTTCTCTACATGATGTTACTCTTACATGAAATGGCTTTGCAGTAGGCTATCAACCTACATCCCAGCCTGAGCTGTAGTTATCATCCTTGGCTTCGTATTAGAATTGTCTGGAGAGTTCAAACCAAACCTGTGGCTGAATCACATCCAAGACTAATTAAACCAGAATCTCTGGAGGTGGAACTGAAGCGTCAGTGTTTTTAAAAATTCCCCAGGTGATTCCACTGAGCAGCCAAGCTTAAGATCATTGCCCTAAACTAGTTAACTATTCTTAGAGATCTTCTTTGATTTAAGTAGTCTAAATGATTAATCATTCTCCCATTAGCACTTAAAATCTGTGTGAATCAGCAGCTTGCTGGTGTATTACTTATGGGGAAAAAAGATGAGTCATTTTTATTTCACTGTGGGCATAATATATCTTACCAGTATAGGCGGTGCTATGCACCTCTGAGGTCTTCTACATATGTCTGCTGGCTGACAACCGCATCGGTTAGTACCAAACAGTCAAACATAAAATTCTTGTTGAGTATCACCAATGAACTTGGACTGATGCCACACCAAAAGGTTCACAAAGGGACCTCATAAGATGAAATGTCACCACAACGTGTGTCTAACTCAATGACATGCCCTAGTGTTACATTAAACAAATTCCTTTTGTTGCTTCTTTCATAGAAACCCACGAAGATTCTGAGGTTAGTTTGACTCTCTGTTGAGGAGTAGGAGATGTTTCAACTTCTTTATATTTAAAAATTTTTTGTGTAACAGACACCCATAAAAATATACAAATTTTAAGTATAGAGCTTGGCAGATCATTCAAAGTAAACAAACTTGTGTAGCCAACACCCTAGTCGATAAATAGAATATCACCAGCAACCTAGAAGCCCCCCTTACTCTTCCCTCCAATTATTACCTTCTTCCTCCCCTACAACAGTAGGGCATTTAACTTTGGCTTTTCCTTTATAGTGGCCAGATCCCCTCAAACTTCTTTTTCAATGAGGTGTGTTTTGCTTGCCCATTAGGAGAACCCTTTTACAATCTGACCAAAGCCAGCAGCTTTTTTCCCTATGATTATTTTCCCCATCTGTTTAGAATTCACATCCACATTGTATTGTTGCCTCATCTAATCAAGCGAGAGAATGTCTCAAGAGTATGTGCTCCATAAACTACTTAATTTTCTGAAATACTCACTGCCAGGGGCTTAATGAGAAACCACCAAATCTTCTTTGGCTGTAAGTTTCTCTCAGGACCCTTGTTTTTCAAAAGAACCGTGCCATGCACATGAACTGCTGTGAGTTAACTTTTTTTTTTTTCCCTTTAATTTTTGCTTAGGTCAGAGTTCCCATCATATTTCTAGTTTTAGTGATATACTTTATTATTTTTCTTCCAATTTATGCATTAAGCAACATAACATCTTATAGTGCATATGCTTGTTATAAGTAGAAAAGTTAAAAAATAATTGGAGGATAGATCCAGTTTACATGTTAATGCAGATGTCTTGTTGCTGTTTCAGGATTTATATCATGAATCTCTGTGGACTCTTACTGGGGACAACCTGTTATAAAAATGGACTTCTTGTTGTTGAGTTGCTAAGTTGTGTCCAACTGTCCCCTGGACTGTAGCCTGCCAGGCTTCTCTGTCCATGGGGTTTCCTGGGCAAGAATACTGGAGTGGGTTGCTATATCCTTCTTTAGGGGATCTTCCCTAACCTGAGATTAGGAGCTTGGGAGGTGGATTCTATACCACTGCACCACATCGGAAGCCCATAAAATGGGTATAGACTGCCTTAATAGTAGGACTCAGCTTTGTTTTTATTCTTTGTCATTCTAGTAGGATACTATGGATGCTTAGTCTTTGTTGTTTTTTTTTTTTTTAAAGACTTTTAAAAGTTTTTGATACTGTCAAAGCAACCGGTCTTGGGAAAATTATTGGAATAATTCTCAAGTATATTTGGAAACTTTAATTTAGGCAAGAAATAAATATAGATTCCTTAATTATATTTATGAGAACTTTGAAACTGTATAATGTAATTTAAAAAGACTCTATACTTAATTTCAAGAGCTACACGCAGGCACATTATGGAATATTGATTGTCTACTTTCTGGGTGGACTGTTCTGAGCACTCTTACTATGTATAATGTATTTAACACAGTGTTTCTATCTCAGTGATAGAATATGGGACCTGGGGAAATGCACAGCTTTCCTGTATTCAAGATCAGTCTTTTGTTGTCTTGAGAGCTTACTGTGGTTTTTGAAAAGTGCAGGACTGTTGCTTGTGTAAATGTACTTCATAGTCACTTAGGAACAGTCCTGCAAAGAACACTGGGTGAGTCTGGGTTATTGCTGAAGGGCGAGCGTCATGTTTTCCATTTTCTCACCCAGCTGTATTCTAATCCAGACAAGTGGAACTGCACAGATAACTCTTGCCAACAGAAAGGTCAGGACAATAGCATCTCCAAACTAGGTATTGACCTGCCACTGTGTATAACAAAGTGCCAGTTGTTGGGTTTCTCTAGGATGTAAATCCAGGAAAGTGATGTTTATGGGATTGTGGAGTATAGCTGTTGTTTGTGTGAGTGTTATGAAGTCAGTGTTGGATGCGAAGCCAGAAATTTCTTGAAACAGAAGCAGTGGCTGTCACAATGGTTCTCTATTCTCTGTCGCACTCTTCTCTACCAGCGCCTCCTGGTGGATCTTTCTGCATTGATGGAAATGTTCTATAATGTGCCATCCATTACAGTAGCTGCTAGCCACAGGTGACTGTTGAATATTTGAAATGTGGCCATGGGATTGAAGAAATTAATTTTTAATTTTATTTAACTATTATTAGTTTATATTTAAATGATTATATGTGGTTTACAGCTACTGTACTGGACAGCACCATTTAGGTTATGGGTTTGTGTAAACCAAAAAATAACGTTTAAAATGTAAAAGAATGGACCATATTGATCTGTGTATTTACTTTGGAGTGGGAAGATTCTTTTGTGTTAGCACGTCAAAATATTAATAGTTCAGTCTAACTTATGGTTCACTTTAAGAGATAAAATTCTTCCTAAACAATATAATGTTATTGGGCTTAAAATAACAGATATGTATTGTCTCTTAGTTCTGGAGGCTAGAAGTTCAAAATCAAGGTGTCAGCAGGGTTAGTTTTTTTGTGGGGGTTCTGAGGGAGAATCTAGCCTCTCTCACCTAGCTTCTGGTAGTTGCTGAGAGTGCTAGGCTTTCCTTGGCTTAAACAACACAATATTTTAAAATCGTTGTAGTGTGGGCATTTCTTAAAGATGAATGCTTGTTGACATGAGAATATGGAGATGATGAATGGGCATTTCTGTTTTTATAGGAATGGCTGTGTTTAGCACACAACAGACAAGAAAACTAGCACCTAACTGTTAAATATAGATTGTAACATCACTTTTTTCTTGGAAAGTTTGTGTTTTGAATTCATAGGTCCCTTTGAGTCCCATTCTCATAGCATTTTGATTAATAGCAAAATATTTGGCTTTTCTTAGTTCTTAAAATTTTTAGTAACCTCTTCTTCTTTGACAATTGGACATGGCCTTTACCGAGTGTCAATCTATCCCATCTTTACCAAAATAATTCCACCATCATTTGAAGTAAGAAATTATGTTGGTTGTAGGCTACTTCCAGCTTCCTCACCAGGTTTTTAGTTTTCCATATGTGTGTATTATTTGAGAAGAACAATTGAATGTAGCAGCTAGAGAACTGGTCTTTTTGCTTTTGAAGCTTTACTTTGCATTTGCTCAGTGAAGATACTGGATTTTAGGTTTGTACAAGTCAAAAAGAACAATTCGAGACCCACTCTGATTCCGTGCCAACAGTTGGTAATTGCCACACCCTCTTTCAGGCTTTCTTCATTGAGAGAAAAAAGGTAGAAAAGCACTAGAAGTCAAAGACAAGATCTGGCTACAGAGGAGGGAAAAACTGAGAGGGTGCCGGAAATGCACTGGGCAGCACTTAGGTCAAGTTCAAGTCAAAGCAATTTGTTTTGGCCAAATGGTAGATATCCAGTAGGTATTAATTGAAGCATCTCTCTGGAGGCAGCTGATGAAATTCCTGGTGTTTGAAGTTAGACATTCCTGGCTTAGAATCCTGGTTATGCCACTCTTCATTGTGTGACCTCACACAGAATCCCTAAGGCCTTTGAGCCTTAGTTTCTCCATCTGCAAAACAAGGGTAAAAATGCTCACTTTGGAAGGTTAGTAGGATAATGTTTGCAATGTGCTTGGGACTTGATTGGCACTTTTTAAATGATATTTATTATTAGTCCTGCCTAACCTAGGACTGCAGTCCATGGGGTCACTAAGAGTCAGACATGACTGAGCAACTTCACTTTCACTTTTCACTTTCATGCATTAGAGAAGGAAAAGGCAACCCACTCCAGTGTTCTTGCTTGGAGAATCCCAGGGACCGGGGAGCCTGGTGGGCTGCCGTCTATGGGGTCACACAGAATCGGACACAACAGAAGCAACTTAGCAGCAGCAGCAGCAGCAGCAGCAGCAGTCTTCATCTTGGAGAAGGAAGTGGCATCCCACTCCAGTATTCTTGCCTGGAGAATCCTGTGGACAGAGGAGCCTGGTGGGTGGGAGCCTGGTGGCTCGTGCACAGAGTTGGACACGACTGAAACGACTTAGCAGCAGCAGCAGAAGCAACCTAGGGCTGTCTTTTTATAAAAGTGCTACACTTATTATTCTCTTGTTTTTCTTTTTAGTTTTACCTTAATGGAATTTGGTGTTTTCAGAACAAGGGTGGGCAAACAATATCCCTTTAATATTTAGTGTTGTGGAAACATGTGTTTCAGGAATTTCCAGTAGATCTTGCTATTTTCTTTCAGGTCATCAGTTGCATCTTCTGAAGAACAGGCCTGTAGCAAAACTATATAATTCATTAACTTCCAGCAAAACCTCTTCCTGGGAACTATGTTAAAGAATAAAAAGAAACATTACTTTTCTAGGACTGTTTTTATAAGGGAGACTAAAATGTCCTTATAAGCTCCTTGAAGGTAGGGAGGTGATGAACACATCTTGAATGTCACTTTGTGCCCTGAATCTAGCAGCCATGAAGATGGTTGTTAAAGCCATGTAACAACCTTTGAAAATGCTTGTTAAATCGGGCCAGACTGACATGTTTGTGTGAAATTTTTGCTGTAATTGAACTATCATGTTGAGATTATGCAAATCAACATGGTGACAAATAGCCTCTTATTTTTTACATTTCATTGCATGTGTCATATAATTTTGCCCAAAACATAAAATTATACACACGCACAATCTTCCTTGGTGAACATTCTTTTTTTTAGTCTCAATAACTTGTATGTGAAATGTAATGTGGTATTACAAATATGAAATGATGAATACTAATACATATTTGGGTTGGCCAGAGAGTTTTTTTCTAGATTTTCCATTATATAGAAAAACCCAATGAACTTCCTGGCCAACTCAATAGTATTAAATAAATTCTACAAATGAGTTTCCTTTTCCTCCTCTAATTTAGGTGTATAATGATAAGGGCATTGATACTAGTAATTCCCTTTCAGTGGTTCTAGTAAAGTACTCATGCTTCCAAACTGTGGCTGATGATTTTGTAATGATGTCTTGTTGAGCCAGTGTTAGTAAACTGCCCCTTCTGTGGCAGTCAGAACAAGCAATGCTCACTTCAGTACTTATTACTACAAAGTTGTTCAGCTCCTGATTGTGGTAGCACATAGCACATGTGTAGGGAAGAAAGCCATTGGCCAGGCCGTGGTGGAAAAATGCCCTGACTTATGATTAAAATAAAAATATAGACAGTATATTTAACCTAAGTGGTGTGTAGGTTAATAAGAGATTGGTTAATAAGAGATAGGACCACATCTTTATGTATTATCCTGTTTTTTTAAAAGTCATTTGTCAGACTCTAGGTTGAGAAATATAATTGCTCCTAATTTATATGAGCAAAGAATATTTCTTTTGAATTGTTAGGTACCCTGAGTTCCTTTTGACCCTCACTCAATACAATGAGATCTTGCCACAGGATTTGGATAGCCTTCAAAGTAACAGAAATACTGTATGTCCCAGCTGACTCCTCACTGTGATAGACCATGTACACATAATGGATGTTTAATGGGTCCAAAGACTTGGAGTCTTTTGAAACAGAAAGGAAAGGGATTTCTAAACACTAGAATCCTCCACTTAAGGCTGCCTATTTCTAGTCTGTCTTCACTCAAGTAGAACAATAGTAATTGTGACTTACATAGTAAATATGAAGTACTTTCCGGTTGCCAAAAAGTATAAGATGGTTCTGCCTCCTGAAGCAAATTATTAGTATATATCAATATATTCACATATTGTTATATGTGAATATAGAACTTATTTTCTGCCTCTTAATCTAATCATAATTGTTATGTTTTATTTTTTAAAATAATTGCTATCTTACCATTAACTAGAATGTATGTTACTCTCACTGATCCCTCCACCAAATAACAGAATTAAAGAAAATCTAACCGGGTTTAGAAACAAGAAAGTTAGAGAATTTCAGTCCTTTTTTTTTTTAACCTGTTTGTCTTCTCTAGATGCATATTTGAATTTCAAATGATAGGTTTTAGAGGTCGAATGGAACTTAAAGATCATCTAGTCCCCTCACCTGTGTTTTGTAATGGCCTAAAGAGATTCCCTGGTGGTTCAGATGATAAAGAATCTGCTTGCAGTGCGGGAGACTCAGGTTTGATCCTTGGGTCAGCAAGATCCCCTGAGAAGGGAATGGCTACCCACTCCAGTATTCTTGCCTGGAGAACTCTATAGACTAAGGAGCCTGGTGGGATACAGTCCGTGGGGTCGAAAGGAATCAGATGTGACTAACACTTTCACTTTCAAAAAGATCATATGAATTTCAGAAAATCATACAGCTAGCTAATGGCAGACCAGGAATGACAGATTCTGGACCCCTAGAGAATCTTTTCATACCTGTTTGTATTGACCTAAGTGTCACCCTGTTCTGTATGTGACTGTCTAGTGTTTATGCATTTGCAGCCCTCTTTTCAGCAGAGTCCTTCCTTGAACAAGTAAATTGTGTAATTCCCCAATTTTACACATGTAGAAACTGACACTTTAAGAAGTTGTGATTTGTCCAAGGGTCACATAACTTTTTAGTAGCATAACCAGGATAGGAATCTTCATGTCCTCACTTAGTGCACAGCTCTTTCTGTTGGGTGGCCATCCATCCAGATCCCATTCAGAGTTTACCCTATATTTGCATATGAAAGTGAAAGTGAAATCTCAGTTGCATCTGACTCTTTGAGACCTCATGGACTATGCAGTCCGTGGAATTCTCCAGGCCAGAATACTAGAGTGGGTAGCCATTCCCTTTTCCAGGGGATCTTTCCAACCCAGGGATCAAATCCAGGTCTCCCACATTGCAGGTGGATTCTTTACCAGCTGAGCCACCAGGCAAGCCCATATATACATATAAGTAACATCTATCTATAACCAAGAGGGGTCTTACTGGTAATTTCAGCCTTCTAAATCAAACCCTTCAGCTTAAGAAAAGAATCAGTATAACATGGTCATATGTTTAGAAATTGATTTTTATCTTTGCTGCAGGTAACAATAATATACTGGGAAAGCCTGCATATAGTGTCATATATGCCCTGTTATATAACCCTAGGTGTTCTTCTCAGATCTGCAGTCTTTAAGCTGAATACTCTATTTTTAGGATTGTTGACAGATGTTCTTGGGCAAAGGGTATAAATGGAAAATTCTGTTAATATTCAAAGTCCTAAGTCAGTGCCCCAGTAGAGAAATAAAATTAGAAGGAAGTATCTTTAAGAGAATATCATTTTCCTCTCCTTTAAATCCAATCAAACTTAATTTGGAGAATTTAAAAAATTAGAAAAATATAATGAAGAAAATGAAAATCACTAGTAACTTTCCAACCTGCTGATAATCATAGTTATCTTGATTTATTTCTTAATGGTCTTTTCTTTAGTTTCTGTGTTTATTATGATATATATAGTATCCTCATGATACATTTTATAAAGTTTTATATTTTAATTATAAGGACATTTCTGTCATTTTCTGAATGTAAATACTACTTTTTAATGTGGGCATTTCACAATTTATTTAATCAGTCTCCCATTGTTGGCTATATGTTCTTTCTAGCCTTTTTACTGTTTACAAAGCACATCATTGTATTAAACAGGAAAATTTCAGAGCCTAGTCAGAGAGAGTGTCTCATGGGGCAATAGAATTAAGTGGCATGTTGATATGCAGAGTTTGGTGTTTGTTTTTTTTTTTTTCTTTTAGTTTTAAAAAATTACTTAATAACAAGGAAAATCACATTCTTTACTTTGTATACACCTGAACATTCTTATTTGTTATATGTGCTTGTTTTCATTTAGTTGTTGATGATTGAAAGTGAGAAATTGGAAGGATAGTCCAAAGCTGGCTCACCAAGCCTGGCTCTGTTTATCTACTTTAAAGGATTCTTGTGGGGATTAAATGACCTAAAACATAAAAAGTACATGGACGATGCCTGGTACAGGCTATATGCTCAATTAACGTAAGTTGTTATTTGTTTACTATTTGCTGTACACCCTGGAAAACAGTGATTCACAGATAGGTGTTTGAGGGAGTGCTATAGGATTCTCTGACCTTGGTCTAGTCTTACTGAATTGTTTTACTGATTATTTTTATTGGTGTCTTCTCAGATGATTGTTTCTTCCACTGTACCTTTATAGTATTGTGTTATTTTATATACTTGTCCTTTTATTTTCTCTTATATGTCTTCTTTTCTTATTTCTTATGGAAAGATTTTTAAGGGTATCAATGAAATGGAAAACAAATTCAAATGAATGACAAAGATGACGAAGGATCTAGAAGCCATTTCTTTTGGGACAGTGTGTTTCGTTGAGAAATAATACATACTGAAGGATTATACCATGAAAGTTAGATTAGGCTTTTGTATAACTCTAGAATGTATAATTTGGATTTATAGGTAAGAGTTACAAAGTGATTTAACATAAGGAAGGACTTGTAAACAATTAAAGGAATTCAATAAGAAATAAAAAATTCTTATCACAAGAGACATTCTCAGAAATGTTAGGAAGGAGTTTGAAGACCTAGGGTAAGACATCATCCTAGTTGTCCTGGGGATAGCCAACATGGTTAAGTTCCTCAAGAAAGAAAACTGTTCTCATCATAAGAAAAAAAAATGCTTGCTATGAGATGGTGGGTATTAACTAAACTTACTGTGGTAATCATCCCATGATATATACATATATCAAATCATTATGTTGTGTACATTAAACTAATGCAATGTTACCTGTCAACTGTATCTCAATGGGAGAGAAAAAGAAAGAAAAATGCAATATATAGAACATGATAAGGGGAATAGAAAGACTATTTTCAGTAGAGATCAGAAGAGTTTACCTTTGTTTCTGGGCTTTCGGGGACATGATGAGGGCATGACTTTTGAGCTAATTTTTGAAAAAGAAAAAATTGGAGCATGAGAGGAGATGGGGCATATGGAAGGGTGTCAGCTTCTCTAGCATGAATTCTCTTCTCATGGTGTTTAATGAAGTCAGTACTTTTAGTTAAAACAGATTGCATGCTGGTATCCATGTATTGCTTAATCATTATGTGCCTCTCTTACTCTTTTGTTTTTTAAAGTGTGATTCGTTTATTTATATTTGGCAGTTCTGGCTCTTTGTTGCTGTGTGGGCTTTCCTCCAATTGTGGCAAGTGGGGGCTACTCTCTCGTTGTGGTACATGGGCTTCTCATTGCAGTGGGTCTCTCTTGTTGTGGAGCACGGGCTCAATAGTTGTGACTCTGAGGCTTAGCTGCGCCATGGCATGTGGGATCCTCCTGGATTAGGGGGAAAATGTCAGTAAGATTAAGAACAATGAATTAATTGAGCTCACATTCACACAACTTACCCCAAGGTAAAAATCATACTCCATTATGTAATCAGCCAAAAGAAAGGACCAAATAACTGAAGACATGATCAATCTCTCCAATAAGGATATCATGAACATAAAATCTAATCTTCAATAATTTTGTTGAGCTGTATCTGAGAACAAGTGAGGTTATTAAACTTTTTTGCCCAGCACAAGGAGTCTGGGGTACTAAAAAAGTTTGAAAATCACTCTTAAAGGGTATGTGGCCACCTATTATGCCCTTTGGGTATTTACTGAAGTCACTAAGGTTAAAAGACCTTGGCCAGGATACTTTTTGCAGAGAAATGTTTATTTGGCCCTTTTATAAGCTTCAGACTGTCCTGTCCTCATGTAACAAGGGACTTCAGTTCTGTAACACCACAACAGCTCTCTCAATTTTCCCTTTATGAGAGGAGCTAATAAAAGGATGAGGCTGTTAGTGCTTATACTAATGAGAACGTTTTCTCTCTCTGAGGTGTGGAACATATTTTTTCTACTAATTTATATCTGGAAAGCTTCCGTGTAGTGTTGGTGGGCCTGATGCTGCCATGTAGTAACACCAAGAAGAGCTTAGAAAAAAACATCACAGTTCTGAATGTTTTTCCTTGACAATTTTTTTTTAATCCCCCAAATTGTGCCAACATACCTGGTAACGAAACTTAAGGGATGGCAGATCTACCTTAGTGAGCAGCATCTTTTTGTTCAAGAGGTCAGGGAAGGTGGTCAGTGATGGTGCTCCTTGCACTGCATATGGAGATGGCGGTTATGCTTGCTGTCCTTTGTTTCTAACTCTGGATGAAAAGAGAGAGGACTTAAAACTGGCATTGCTTTCTCAGAGAACTAAAGGCAGTATTGGTGAAGTCCTTTTTGATCATTTAAAAACATTTATCGTTAGGCTTCCCTGGTGGCTCAGTGGTAAAGAATGCAGGAGACACGGGTTTGACCCCGGGTCCGGGAAGATCCCACATGATGAGAAGCAGCTAAGCCTGTGTGCCACAACTAATAAGCCTGTCTTCTAGAGCTGCTGCTGCTGCTGCTGCTAAGTCGCGTCAGTCGTGTCCAACTCTGTGCGACCCTATAGACAGAAGCCCACCAGGCTCATCTATCCCTGGGATTCTCCAAGCAAGAGTACTGGAGTGGGGTGCCATTGCCTTCTCCTTCTAGAGCTCCAGAACTGCAACTAATGAGCCCTCATGACACAACTACTGAAGCTCGCGCGCCCTAGAGCCTGCGTTCTGCAACAAGAAGCCACTGCAATGAGAAGCCTGTGTGCTGGAACAAAGAGTAGCCCCAGCTCACTGAAAGTAAAGCAAACCTCACACACCAGTGAAGACCCAACACATCCAAAAATAAATAAATAAATAATATACATATATAATTTTATTTATTTATATAAATAAATTTATATTTATTATGTACACACACACACACACACACACTTTCTGTAACACAAAGGCTTCCTAGGTGGCTTATGGGTAAAGAATCTTCCTGCAATGCAGGTGTCGCAGGAGACGCTGGTCCAATCTCTGGCTTGGGAAGATTCCCCTGGAGGAGGGCCTGGCAACCCACTCCAGTATTCTTGCCTGGAGAACTCCATGGACAGAGTAGCTTGGCGGGCTACAGTCCATAGAATTGTAGAGTCTGGCATGACTGAAGTGACTGAGCATGCATATAACACATTTTATAATAACTTTTCAAGACATTTTCTTTCCAAAGACATTATGCTAAGTCGTGTCAGTTGTGTCTGACTCTGTGTGACCCCATAGACGGCACCCAACAGGCTCCTCTGTGTCTGGGATTCTCCAGGCAAGAGTATTGGAGTGGGTTGCCCAAGGACATTAAATGCATGTAAAATATATGTTGTTGTTGTTGTTGTTGTTGTTTAGTTGCTAATTCATGTCTGATTCTTTTGTGACTCTATGGACTATAGCCCGCCAGGCTCCTTTCTCCTTGGGATTTCCCAGGCAAGAATACTGAAGTGTTGCCATTTCCTTCTCCAGGGGATCTTCCCGACCCAGGGATTCAACCCATATCTCCTGCATTGGTAGGCAGCTTCTTTACCACTGAGCCACCTGGGAAGTCCATGCTTCTTATCCAAAGGTCTAAAGCCCAGATGTTTAAAACACAGATTGATTGAACTTGGAGGTAGTAGATGAGGTAATAATTTGCTCCACTTACTTTTATGTAAAAATTCTAAGTTATTAGAAGAAGGGAAAACGTCTCTTTATTCTGATTCATTTCATAGCCAGTTTGTTTATAGAAAAACTTTCTTGAAATTTTGAGTAATTAAATTTACAAGGTGTAAAAACATCTATTACAATATTTTTGTGGTTAAATTTTAATATTCTTATAGCTTATAAAAGTGTGTTCTTCATTGGATAGAGTCATGGAGATGTTTCTATCTTGTTTTCTACTTTCTTAATTTTGTATTTTTACTTTTAGCTGCACCAAGAGTCTAGGTGGATCTTAGTTCCTCAACCAGGGATTGAATCCACACCCTCAGCAGTGAGAGTACAAGGTCCTTTTAATGACTGGACCACCAGGGAATTCCACTCATTTTGTACTTTCTACTTCTAAAGTCTCAACACTAAATCTCCTTCTATTAGTTATGTATTAGAAGTAATACATTCTTCAGTAATAATAATACTCCTTCTGTGACTTAGAGTATTAGCATGTTATGAATACTTCAGTAAGAGTAAGCTCATCCTCTTTTTCCCCCTTGGGTCAATGGCCCTATTTGAGCTTGAACCCCATCTTTGAGGATGTGGGCCTTTGGTGTGTCAGCCATGGCAACAGAGCTGTTCTGTCAGTGAGTAGCCTGTCTAATAGCTAACAAGATGGTAACTTACCTTGTCCTTTCTAGATGTCTCCTGCAGATCTCAATATTCCAGAGGGAGAAAAGATGTTTTTCTAGACAGGATAAGAGTACATATGGTGGAGCAGTGCCTTCTCCAAGCCTCTGAATCTCTCAGGCTGGTTCTGAATATATTCAGTAATCTATTCAGTTTGGAAGGGAGAGATTCTAAATTATCATTTTTATTCTTTTGAAAAAGATAAATTGCTCAAGAAGTTAGTGATAAAACCAGCATGGTGCTTTAACATTTATTTTAGCTAAATATATTCTTTACCATTGTTAATTAAGGCTGTGTTGCATTTCATACTACATGGATTTTGCCTCTTATGTCCCATAAATGTAATACCTAAATAACTCCCTGAGAAGCACTCTTACCCTCAACCCCTCATTCTACTTACTCTTCACCCACTTGCTTTGATAGTGGCCCTCCACTTGCCACAGAGGCCTCCTCTCTTCTGCCTAACCCTACCCTCAAGAAGGACCTAAGACTAGGATAACCATATACTTTATCAAGATTGATAAGGCAGAGTTTTAAATCATTACTGTAGGACAAGAGGTGTCAATTGGCACTGTCTAGGAACTCAACTCTTACCCTGTGTGAGAACAATGCACAATAATTTCTACACGCTTGATAATACCTTACAAATATACCTCTCAGTGAGCTCTTTGCATGTTAGTAGAGCTCAAGTCTTTAAGTTAAAAGAGCATCCTAATGGTGGATTTTCAGATATCTATTTCTAGGTAAGGAGACAATTAGAGTCAAAGAATAAGTAGTTAAAGAAAAAGTAGGAAATTGTTTATGTGTTAGTCGGTCAGTCATGTCCGACTCTTTGTGACCCCATGGATTGTAGCCCACCAGACTCCTCTGTCCATGGAATTCTCCAGGCAAGAATACTGGAGTGGGTTTGCCATTTCTTTCTCTAGGGGATCTTCCCGACTCAGGGATCGAACCCAGGTCTTCTGCATTGCAGGCGGATGCTTTACTCTCTGAGCTACGAGGAAGCTACTAGGGCAGTAGGAAATTACTCTGCCTACATTCAAGGCTGGCTTTATTAACTCCTTGGTAGTTGTCTCAGTCCTTATCCTCAAAATAAGAAAAATAAGTTGGACTGTCATCAATAATAGGATGGATAAATTAATTGTATATATGGCCTTTTGGGGAGGGGGAAATCCACAAAACATTAGTCATTTTGTGGTTAAAAATGTTTGTTAATTTAGTAAAACATATATACTATCTTTAGTGACTGAATCTTCCTCCAAGGTGCCAAGCATAAAAAGTATGTATTTGGTGTGTTTTATGTGTTCATCGCTATTTCCTTTTGCTTTGTTATCCTGTATTTTTTTCTTGAGATTGCTCCTTGTATTTCAACATTTAAGAAGGAGATGGCAGTATTGAGCCTTAGCTCTCTCTTAACACTATTTGAAAGAGTTTAAAATTCTTCCTAAGAAGTATCACTTTAGCTAAATTCAGTTTCATCTCTTGGGATTTCATTTTCTACCCACACTCCCCTTTGTAATTCCATATGGAGAATGAAAGAGTGCTCTAATATATGTTATATTAAGTCTGCCATACAAAGATACTATTAAATTACTTATTCTCATTTCTGCACATCTAAGAACACAGATTTATGGGACACATAGAAACAACCCTCTTCCGAAATAAAATGAGGGCCAGCTCTTAAGTGCAAATATGTTTACAATGTGCCTGTTTTCCTAAGGCTTTGACAGGAAGAATTAACTTTACATTTCCAGAACACAAAATCTTTGCTGAGACACATCTCATGGTAAATAAACTGCTCTCTCTGAACAAATTTTTCACCATTTCTTTCTTTAGGGCAGTAGGCTACTGCTAAGAAAATGACTTTTTTTTTCAGGGCTGATGCCCTGAAAAAAAAAGGTTTAGATGATGAGAGGAATTATTTGCTTAGTCTCCATTCACATCCACTGTTTTGCCTGCATTCCAGGTTTCAAAAGGATGATTCATATACCTTTTAGCTCTATGTTGAAAAATAAAATGAGTAACAGTGCCTTTTGTCAATATCAAAAGCAATTTAACAGTATATTTTCAGGTTATAAACTATGAGAAAGATAGAATGCTACCACATAAAACTGGAATAGGTTGTTTTTAAAAGTATAAGCCAAGATTAGCAAACTAAGCTGCCATGTCAACGGATCTGAAACAGCAGTTGGAAATGGCACCCAATAATACCAGTTATGTTTTGAAAAGCTGTCCTGCCATGCTTAAAATATGTAAAAGCAATGTTTTAACACATGAGATTATGTGGTTTTCTTTGAAATCTGGGCAATTAAGCCACATGCAAAAAGATGTGTAATTGTTGTTTGATTATCATTGATAGTGGGATTTTCTTTTGTGCCTTAATTTTTATGTGCTTAAAATTATTGTTGAAATGTTACGTGATGAATAATTTATGGATATAACTAAGCCAACAAGCCTATTTGGTTTCCATTATAAGTGAAGGACCCAACAACAACATCTTCATTTCATATTGTTCCGATAAATTTAATGACATTATTATTTTTTTGAACCAAAAGGAAATTTCTTCTCAGCTGGATTCTTTCACTGTAGGTTTTAATCGCAAACTTTGAAAATGAGAACATAGCTATTATTTTTTATTAAAAGGATATGTTCTGGTTAGTTTGGAAAGGTCTGCTGAGTAAAGGCTTCCAATAACATGTCTAAGGACTTAAAATGTAATGCTAAAGTTAGAGGATGTAACATATATCTTTAGTACCAATGTGTCTTGTGTTTTGTAAGATGTACAACCCAGTGAATGCATAAGCCTAGTAAGGGAGTTTATATTAATACTACCCTCAGAAGTCCAATTAAGAGTAGCCTGCTTAAAGACTTGCTACTTGGATGGGCTAAGGTCTATACATTCAGTACCAAGCCCATCCTGTGAGGTGGGTAGAAGTGAGATATTGTATTTTGTGTGCCATGATACTCAAAACACAGTGTCTTAAGCATAACATGTGGTCACTTGATGTTTCCTGGCTGCTTTAAATTTTATGACTATTCTCGCTCAAAAGTTTCAACTTTTTTTTTTTTTTTAAAGCAGCTCATCCTTTAAAAAAACCTTTTTGAACTTTCTTATCTTTTGTGTTAGGGTAGGATCATTTTTCTAGACAAGTTCTATTTTAGATAAATAAATCTATGATATGAGTTTCATTAAAATGTATTTCTACTACATGTATTTTTATGTTTTAATTTTTTTTTTTTTTTTTGTCTGTACTACATGGTTTACAGGATCTTAGTTTTCCCACCAGGGATTGAACCCATACCCTCTGTAATGAGAGTGAGGAGTCCTCACTACTGGACCATGAGGGAATTCCTTTATATTTTAATTCCTCATGTACTTATTAAGTAGAAGAAACACCTGAAATCTTTAAATATTTTAGTTGAAATGCTGAATAGCTACAATTACAATATCTGAAGCATTCATTGGTTTTTAGGTCAATTAGAATGTGCTTTGTACTTGCTAGATATGATATGGTATCAGTGCAGTTCAGTTCAGTCGCTCAGTCGTGCCTGACTCTTTGTGACCCCATGAATCGCAGCACGCCAGGCCTCCCTGCCCATCACCAACTCCCGGAGTTCACTCAGATTTATGTCCATCGAGTCAGTGATGCCATCCAGCCATCTCATTCTCGGTCGTCCCCTTCTCCTCCTGCCCCCAATCCCTCCCAGCATCAGAGTCTTTTCCAATGAGTCAACTCTTCACATGAGGTGGCCAAAGTACTGGAGTTTCAGCTTTAGCATCATTCCTTCCAAAGAAATCCCAGGGCTGATGAAGCAGTTCACTGGAATTGATGTCCATGGGGTCGCAAAGAGTTGGACATGACCGAGCGACTTCACCTTCACTTTCTTTCACTTTAGTTGTCTCACCAGTATTATAATCTTTTAAATCTTTTAAATATCTTTGAGACTAAATGCTGTTATCAGTAGAATCTCCTTAACTTTTCCTAGCAAACTGAATAGGTACAATGTTGTTATTGTTGTTGTTTAGTCATTAAGTTGTGTCCAATTCTTTTGAAACCCAATGGACTGTAGTCCACCAGGCTCCTCTGTCCATGGGATTTCCCAGGCAAGAATACTGGTGTGGGTTGCCATTTCCTTCTTTGGGGAATCTTCCCAGCCCAGGAATCGAACCTGCATCTCCTGCATTGCAGGCGGATTCCTTACTGAGCTATCAGGGAAGCCCTAAATGTCTTTTACATCCATGAAATTCTCCAGGCCAGAATACTGGAGTGGGTAGCCTTTCCCTTCTCCAGGGAATCGTCCCAACCCAGGGGTTGAACCCAGGTCTCCCGCATTGCAGGAGAATTCTTTACCAACTGAGCCACCAGAGACCCAAGAATACTGGAGTGGGTAGCCTATTCCTTCTCCAGCAGATCTTCCCGACCCAGGAATCAAACCAGGGTCTCTGGCATGGCAGGTGGATTCTTTACCAGCTGAGCTGTCAGGAAAGGCCAAATAGGTACAATATCACAGTCAAATACACTCTCCTAATCCTAGATGGTGGAGAAGGCAAGACACCCCACTCCAGTACTCTTGCCTGGAAAATCCCATGCACGGAGGAGCCTGGTAGGCTGCAGTCCATGAAGCCACTAAGAGTCGGACAGGACTGAGCGACTTCACTTTCACGCATTGGAGAAGGAAATGGCAACCCACTCCAGTGTTCTTGCCTAGAGAATCCCAGGGACGGGGGAGCCTGGTGGGCTGCCGTCCATGGGGTCGCACAGAGTCGGACACAACTAAAGCAACTTAGCAGCAGCAGCAGCAACAACTCTAGATGGATCTCTACGAGGAACGCGTAGCGTTAGGAAAGTGCTGTGCACTGAATTGTTAGTGTTTCTACATAAGATGAAGAAGCCCTGAGGAGAGCCTTTCAGTACTTTGAAGTTATGTAGTCATGCAATTAAGAAATTGATGCATGTTCTACTTTTCCCACCAGTCCTTCCGGTATCTTCCACGCTAGGGCAGGCCTTATATCCTTTGCTTGTGATGTGTGATCCTTATTTAAAATAATCCTCTTGATCTTTATTTATTCAAATGTTCATCAGACTCATCTATATACTAGTGATGCAGAGAGGAGAACTAAAAGTGGTCCTGTCCTGTTTTCAATGCTCTGTACAATTCCTGGCAGACTTCAGTGGGGCCTTGGCAGTGCTGCCCTCCCGGACATGTACTTCATTATGGTGTGTGAAGAGCCACCTCTCTTAGCCAGGCTTGTCAGGATATAGCCCAAGGGAGAAGACGCCAGAGAGTCTAGGACACTTGGTCTTAAAGAAACTCTCCTTGATTGAGTGGTCAGGGTCCATATATTAGCCAAAGACTTGATGATATGCTGGTATCTGGCCATCCCGCATTTGGAGCAGAATATTATTCTGGATAGAAACATCATTATTTCAATCTTTTTGGAGCCAAAACAATTGTTATCGTCAGATGAAGTGCGTATTGTGTTTAGATATGTACCCAAAAGAACTCACTTGACGTAATTTTACCAGAATACTGTAGAAACTTGATTTGGATACAAAGGAGAAAGCATCAAAATTCAGTTTTTCTAAAAACAAAAGAGAAAATCAACAATACCCCCCACAATAAAAAGACATTCTGTTTAAGTTGTCCCACACTTCATTACAGCCACTTCCTTTCCTATGCGGCTAATTAGAATGAAATTCTGTGATATATTGATAATGTAAAATTAAACAGATTGTTTACTCACTCTTAAAAATAGCATGTTTTATTAGAACAACCTCAGAGGGCCATTAAAGAAAATGATTTAAGTATTATGCAGCAACAAATAATAGTGTCTAGTAAAACTGTTTTTTTTTTTAAACCTTCTAATATACTTGGTCTATTTAGAAAACAAATGTATTTAATTGTTTCCATCTCTTAAATATGTCTGGTGAGTTCACTTTTTAGTTGCTGTACAAATAAATTGGTCCTAGTTGCATTGCTTTCTTTCAAACATCATTTCAAATTAGGGCTTAATGTGGTTTGAACATTTTGCCAGAATAGTCATCCTGCTTTTGTCTGAGGGTGGTTGATTACATCTATCTTTTCCCACTTATAAATGCCAATATATTTGGAAGAATGCAAACTCAACCGGGAGACCATTTGTCATCACACATGAATTGTAACTCTGTTTTATTATCATACATAGGAGGAAATAGTAAAGAGTCTGAGGAAAAATGTAATGTCAAGACATGCTAAATATTTTTATTACATCACCATGTTCAACCTATTTTTCTCTACCACTTTTAATGCATAAGTCCCTGGATTATTAAAATATATATAAATACCTTTTCATGTTGGATTCAAAAATAGTTTTCATGTATCTTAGTAGCAGATATTCAAGCAGGTATAAAATATACTGAATGGAAGAGCAAAATTTAGCATTATTATTTCAAAACAAAAGTTTCAATAATTATATATGGTGTTCTCCAAGTAACTAGAGAAAAGACTCTGAGGAAAGAAGGCAATGACAATGATAAAATAACATGTAATTGATTAGTGCCTACATATATTCTGGGTGCTGTGTCTGTATTTGCCCAGTTTGTATACACTCTCTATCACTCTCTGTTTTATTGTCACAAGGAATGGAATTAAAGAGTAAAAAGAGACTAGAAATATTTAGTCAGTTCCACCCCAAATCCATCCCTCCAAAAGGTAGAGATGTTTGTATGATAGGGAAAATAAGGTGTGTTTTTAAGCACCATGTAATAGGAAGCTAGTAGACAGCCCTAGTGAACATAGGAGCATGGTGAATGCTTTCAGCCTCCTGCTGAAATAGCTTTCGGTCTGTTGAAATTTGACCTAGCTGAAGTGTCCATGGAAACCCTCAGAGTCACTTTTGAAGCTTTCTTAGGGTGACTTGACACTCTAGAAACTAAGACTCCTTGGTGATTTTAGCCCTCATAACATCAAGGCAGAGCTACTTGTTGGGTGTTATCTCTTTGCATCTATCCCTGTATTTTTGTTTCTGTTTTTTAATCATAACAAAGGAGAAGGAACTTACATTAATTAGAGTATAATCTAAGATGCTGTAACAAAGAGATTTTAAAATACAGAGACTCAAAAAGGATGGCATACAGGAGTTTCTGTTCCATAAGGTAAGGAATATAGGTTACTTCATTTTTCCCTGGTTTCCTTAGAATATGATCCCTATCTGCATAGTAAAAGCATGATTACCAGCACTGTCTTCATCCCAGCCTGAACTGGTGATGGGGTGGTCATAAGTAAGGGGAAGAAGCAACTGCCTTAAAAAAGATATGACTTGAATTCCTTACATTACTTTCTTTCACATCCCATTGACTGGAACTTAATCATATGGCCATTCTTAGCTCCAAAGGACTCTGGAAAGTATAGCTGGAAATAGGCAATTATGTGTCCAGCTAAAAGTAAGTGGTAATGGTGGGGTTTTCTATTACCAAAAGGAAAGACGAGTATATAGAATGAGTATTGGAGTGGTCTCTGTTAGAATGGTCTCTGACAGTTTTGATCTTCTCTAATTCAGATTTCTGATTTTCTTTATTTCTTCTCCTCTTTAACTCTTCTCTCTCCCTCTTTATTCTTTTTCTTCTTTGCTTATTGCTTCCTTTCCCTTATTTTAATCTACAGTAATGACAATGCTAATATTCCGTGTAAATAGCTAGTGTTCATGAATAGCCTGTGCTCTGTAGGAAGTTGGTAGAAAAGAAAAGAATTGAAAGAGAAAGAGAGCAAAAGGGCAGGAGAGAGAGGAAGAAAGGTGGAAATAAGAAAGAAGGAAGGAAGGAAAGAGAGAAAAAGAGAAAAAGAAATGAAAAGAAAATGAAGGAAATGAAATGAGAATGTAAGCCTTAGGAAAGCTGGAATTTTTGTCTGTTTTGTTCACAGCTATATCTCTACAATATGGAATATTGCTCAGCTCATTGTTAGTGCTCAAAAAAGTTTGTTAAATGAACAAATGAATGGGTTTATTTTTCCATCTCAGGATTTGTCTTCAGACTTCCAGCTTATCCAACACATGCACTAGTTTTCCATTTGAAAAATCTTTCCTGAGGGCAATGTAGTAGGAATTTGCTGTCTGCAAATTTAACTTAGTATTGTCTTAAACTGCCACATAATAGTCAGACTTAACTTTGTTTTCGTTTGGATTTCATCTTTGAATAAGATTATAATTAGTTGTTTCTCTAAGGGATAGTTGACATAGAATTATTTTGTAAAAGAGAAAATGTACAGGAGGCAACCTATACCTTAAACATAATTTGACTTTTCTTTGACGGGAAGGTGGTTGGTAAAACTTGGGTTTCCTGCCCTCTTTTCAAGCAGAGCAGATTCAACTCTTATCATTTTAGCAGATTAGGTTCATTAATAAATTTTCTTGAAAAAAGTGGTCTTATTCTAATAAAAGTTTGGAGTCCTTCCATTGAACCCTACTTCCTTAATTTATAGCTGAAAACATAGAGGCCTAGAGAGAATTAATTTTTCAGAGATTTCTAAAGCAGAGCCTGGTCCAGAATTCAAGTCTCCTTACTCCTTGGCTGGATATCTTCCCACTGTGCATGTACTGGTTCCAAAGTATCTTTATATCAGTGATTTAGCGACTTTGTTCAAAAAGTGAGTAGTTATCTTTTTTGGAATTATATGATGAAGTTTGGCATAAAATAGGAAACCAAGTTCTTCCAATAGTTATTGTCTTGTAAAAACCAGATAACATGTATGATAAATACTGGTTCAAACATGTTATTCCTCCATTGTATTATATTATCAATTATTATTATTGATGAATGGTTGTTTGAGAATGAACTATTTTCATTGTCATGGCTTTAACTGACAATTAAAAAAAAATTTCTTTGTTTATTTCATTTGGCTGTACCAGGTCTTAGCTGTGGCAAGCAGAATCTCCCATCTTCATTGCAGCATGAGGGGTCATTTGGTTGTGTCATTGCCTGGCAGTTATTGACTGTGGTATGGTATGGTCCCTTATATCACTGAATCATGGTTCTGTAGAGGTTGTATGGGTGGAGATGACCCAGGCCCAGCATAAGGACTGACCTCCAGAGAAATGAGTGACCCCATTGCTTTCTGTTCTGAACTCTTCAATCCAAGCAGCAGGTACCTTCCTTGTGTCTTTATCATAGAAAATGATCTCCATATCCTGTGATTTGGGTTCTGAGAAATAAAAGATGAAGACTCCTTCATGCTTTGAAGGCCCTGTTGTTTACTTGCTAAGTCATGTCTGACTCCTCTGTGACCCAATGGACTGTGACCTAGCAGGGTCCTTTGTCCATGGGATTTTCCAGGCAAAAATACTGGAGTGGGTTGCCATTTCCTTCTCCAGTGAATCTTCCTGACCCAGGGATCAAACTCATGTCTGCTGCATTACAGGTGGATTCTTTACCACTGATCCACCTGGGAAGCCCCTTGAAGGCCCTGCAAGTGCTGTATTTTGAATGGATGAATGTAATGCTTCAGAATTGAATGATACTCACCTGTTCTCTATGAGCTTATTAGGTAATTTGGGCATTAAATAAATGTGAAAGTTACCTCCATCCTACTATTTACTATTTTATTTTGCATTTAATAATAAAGCAAATTCTCTAGGGACTAGTTTTCTGGCTAACTAATGCCTTTGCAAACCAATATAACCTCTTAACATAAAACATAAGTAATAGAACTTCAGAGGAAATGAGCTCTTGGATTCCCTAGAGCATGATTAGAAAGTCTGAAGTAGTGTTCACAAACTATTGTTTTACAGCAATTTTATATTTTTTTCACAAGTGTGAAAATGTTCTTCATGGAAAGCACAGGTCAACTTAAAGTCAGAAGTGCTGGTTCTTGTAATATGATGTTATAAAGAAACCTCATAAGATATTTAATAAAATTGTAATAGTTTACTTTCATTATATACATTTAAGCTGTTTTGGTTTTAGACATGCAGTGTTAATTTTCGCATATCTGTGAGAAATCGAACTAGAAAAATCTTATTTATCAAATTTCTGTTTTTATTTTCTTTTATAAAGACCTCAGATTATAAAAAGAGTCAATTCTTTTGCAATGTGAAAAAAAATTGTGATGCACCGAAGGTATAATCCTTATCGTCATTTCCCACTCTGAGAGATGCCTCAGGAACCATGACAAAATCCAGGCTGAAAAGAACCAAGTGACTTGGAAAGGTGGTTAGAAATAGAGCTAAGGCTAACATATGAGTTTCCTAACTACAGGACATTGTTTACTCTCACAACCACTCTTTATGACAGGTAAAGATAAAACGATTTTTCAAAAAGCCAAAGTTGCATTTATGTATCTTGGCTTCATATTCCACATTCTGATGACTAACAGATCATATTTCACTGGAGCAAAAAATTAAGGGAATGCCACAAATCTGACCCATGTTTTTATGTACTGAGAGGTTTTTTCCTCCCCTCCTTCTTTCCTGTTCTCCTTTCCTTCTTTTCCTTAGTCCTTTCTTTTTTCTGTTTAACCAGAGATTTATTGCTTAATTGAAGCAGAGTTAGTTGTTATGGCAATTTTTCTGCCCAAAGAAAGATAGAATAATTCACACCATTGTAATTTCTATCCTTGTCTCAGTTTGAAGCATTTATTAAACTCCCCCCACTCATGCAATATATTGTGAACTGCAAAGCTGTAAATTTCATGGGGATCAACTAAATGAAACATTTCAATTTATAGTTAAGGAAACTATAACCCAAACTCTGCTTTTACAAAGTGGGACAAAATGTAAGAAAAAAATACAATGAATATACTTATTTTCTTCCCTTATTTACAAAGAACTGAGTACACTTAGTGAGATAATAAATTAAAGAGGAGCAAAGGAAAGTGATAGACTGATAAAATGACCAATAAGTCAGAAAGTAGCATGTGGCAAAGTGAATGGATAGAAATCAGGGAACGAAAACTTGAAAACTGGGGAGAAATACAAAAAGATAAAAAGGATTTAATACCTTTATCCATTTTAGATGATCTTTCTCTTGTTTTTGTGAATTTCCATACCAAAACCCAGAACACAAAGGAATATGCTGTCTCTCTCCCCTTTCACACACACGATAGAACTCATACCTTTAATTCCTACTATGTGCGTTATTTTCCTGAATTTCAACTTATTTCTATAGCAGCAAGGTCACAGTATACTTTTTCTGATTTTTAAAAAACCATAGCTTTTCTTTCTGATGAATTACTGAGCAGTACTAGCTTTTTAAACTGAATTTTAAATAACAAAACAGTTTATTCTTTTCTTCTGCTCATTTTTCTTGCTTATATGGAAATAATGAGTCAGCCATAAAGTGGATATTATATAATGAAATTAGCAAAGCTTCCTTTTCAAGTTTCTTGTCACAGTTTCTAGTTCAGTAATGATGGTTAAGAGTGACAATGGTTTGTTTGTACTCTATCCTGACACCAAGGTTTCTATCACAAATGTTTGTTTTATAAGAATAAAAAAGGCATTATGTACTCAAGGACAATGAGTCCTCTAACAAATCTAAAGCATCTACCTTCATGCTCTGTTCATGATGGGAGTTCCACAGTTATAGAAGCTCCCTAGGCAGCTCTCTGATGTCTGTAACACTGCAAAATATCTTACATTTATACTCTTCTTTATAATGCCTTAATAATGTCATCTTGGGAGGCAAAAAGAGAGCATTCCCATTTTACAGATGGAATTATGGATAACAAAGCTCAAGAGCCTTGCTTATGGAAGCAGAATAGGGCTTTTCTAAAAGTTTGACCCTATAGTTTATTGCCCAAACTTGGATACTGTTGATAATGAAAGGATTACTGTTAATAATTACTGAGACAATAGTTTTGAGCTTGGACTGTCCTGAGGGAAACTGAGACCTATTGTAACTTATACTAGGATCCAACACTGATTCTCACGTATGTCCATTTCTCAGTGTTTCTCAGACTTCCCCTCTGTTCTAAGTATGTGCAAATAAATACAATAGTTACATTATGAGAGGATATGGCAGAGTTTGAACTTCATTTAATAACTTGGGCTCTGGGTGTACCTCGAGCATCTTAACTTTTCTCTGCTTCAGTTTCTTCCTCAGTGAAATGGGGATGATAATAATAATACTCACATTTTAGGGACATTATATGGATTGAATGAGTAAAATTCTTGGAATAGTATCTAGTACTTAGTAAGTACCATGTTGTTGTTCAGTTGCTAAATTGTTTCTGACTCTGTGACCCGATGGACTGTACCAGGCTCCCCTGTTCTCTACTATCTCCTAGTGAAGTGAAGTGAAGTTGCTCAGTCATGTCCGACTCTTTGCGACACCATGGACTACAGCCTATCAGGCTCCTCCATCCATGGGATTTTCCAGGCAAGAGTACTGGAGTGGGGTGCCATTGCCTTCTCCAGGGGATCTTCCCTACCCAGGGATCAAACCTGGGTTTCCCGCATTATGGGCAGACGCTTTATCCTCTGAGCCACAGAGTTTGCTCAAATTCATGTCCATCGAGTTGGTGATGTTATATAACCAACTTATCCTCTTTCATTCTCTTCTCCTTTTGCCTTTAATCTTTCCCAGCATCAGGGTCTTTTCAAATGAGTCAGCTGTTTGCATCAGGTGGCCAAAGTATTGGAGCTTCAGCTTCAGTATCAGTCCTTTCAATGAATATTCAGAGTTGATTTCCTTTAGTATTGACTGGTTTGATCTCCTTGCAGTCCAGTGGACTCTCAAGTGTCTTCTCCAACACCACAGTTTAAAAGCATCAATTCTTTGGCACTCAGCCTTTTTATAGTCCAGTTCTCACATCTGTACATAACTACTAGAAAAACCATAGATTTGACTGTACAGACCTTTGTTGGCAAGTGATGTCTCTGTTTTTTAATACACTGTCTAGATTGATCATAGCTTTCCTTCCAAATAGATGGAAAGCATCTCATAATAATGTTGTGGCTGTAGTCACTGTCTGCAGTGATTTTGGAGCCCAAGAAAATAAAATCTGCCACTACTTCCACTTTTTCATCAAAATTACAGTATATACAATACTTACACTATTTTGATCAAGAATATAAATAAATAATTGTAATGATTAAAAAAAGAAGATATACAGTGCAATATTTGGAGTTGGTCACACTTAGGTTCTTATCAACTATATGGTTTTTGCAAATTAATCTCTCAGAGCTTTGAATTCTGAATCTGGAAAAATAGGAAAAAAAATATGCTTACTTCAACGTGAAGGTTAAAGAAGATACAGAGAAGTTCCTAGTATAGAGCCTGTCATTATTGATGCCCAGCAAATAGTAATTATTAACACCCTGATTATATAACTAAAAGAATGTAAAAAGCATCTTAGAACAAAACTTTCTTACCTAAGGGGAGGAAAAGATGCCTGCAAGGTCTACCAAAATAAGTGGAATAATAAGGATAAAGCACTGTCCTTGGAGTTCAGATTCCATTTATGACTGCTGAACCGAGACTGCTAAGAATAAAAGGCCTTAAAAAGACTCGAGAGAATTCTTGGGACAACAAATGACTGTTACAACGGAATATTGTGATGTGTTAAGTGTAAATTACTGAGAAGCATATGGATTAAATTTCCTTTCAGCAATGCACTGGTTTCAACATTAACGGGAAAGAGAAATGAGAACAGGGCCCTCCCCAGTTAAGCAGTCTCTGATGTTTGCCCCAGCAGGGTTTTAGGTGGACTCACAAAGCAAAGACTGAGAAGTGTGCCCTGGGGAAGGTCAGGAATAGAAGAATCAGGGATGGACGTTGTACCTTCAGCCCCAACTTTGGTGAAGTCCAAAGATTACATGTCAGTGTGGCTTCAACTCCAGCATATGAAAAAAATTTTAAGTTCTATTAGGAGGAGTTTGGGAGAAGGAAATGGCAACCCACTCCAGTGTTCTTGCCTGGAGAATCCCAGGGACAGAGGAGCCTGGTGGGCTGCCGTCTATGGGGTTGCACAGAGTCGGACACGACTGAAGCGACTTAGCAGCAGCAGCAGCAGGAGGAGTTTAGGTAATAGCCATTGACCCAGAAGATGGTTGATCATCTTTTCTTCATGTGAGTGGTAAAATTAAAAACACTTCCTGTTAAAGAAGCTCGAGGATTCCCCAGATATCCAAAAGCAAAGAGTTCCTATGAAACCTTTTCTAAGTGTTGTAAAGTGAAAGAAGCAATTACCTTAGGACACACCTTGCTAAAGGTTGCACACAAATAATGGAGATAAGGCTCAGATACTCACAGACACAACAGTTCAAGGCTGAGTCTAGTTCCCTGGGAAGGAGCTTGGCAGTGACATTCTCCTCACTTGGGGTGCTGTTACACTTCCTGCAAGACAAGCGATGAACGCTATTTTTGCTTTTCATCTTTTTGAATAAAAGCAAAAGTCTTTGGATTTCTTTCAGTTAGCGAAAACAGGTACTGACGTAGGTCTTTGATAATAGCGAAGACTAGTATCGAGGAAGTTTGAAAATCAGTGGTTAATGGCAATGTCCTAAAAACCCGAACCTCTTTGCAGCAAAAATGAACTTGAAAAGAAATATGGTTGTGTTCTATCCTTTTATAGACAAGAGATTTGAGACTCAAGTAGGTGAGATGGCATGCTTAATATTCCCCATCTGGTTCGTGACAGAGCTGTGACAAGAAACCAGGTCATCTAAGGAATTTCACACTCAAGAAAATTACTCGACTTCATCAAGGCCACACCCAAGGTAAAGTGGGCACTGAGGGGATTTCAACCAACATCTGTCTGGCTCCAGAGACTACACACTTTCTACAACTCCACGCTGCTGCTTTAGATTAATTAGATGCTAAAGCTGAAACTCCAATACTTTGGCCACCTCATGCGAAGAGTTGACTTATTGGAAAAGACTCTGATGCTGGGAGGAATTGGGGGCAGGAGGAGAAAGGGATAACAGAGGATGAGATGGCTGGATGGCATCACCGACTTGATGGACATGAGTTTGGGTGAACTCCGCGAGTTGGTGATGGACAGGGAGGCCTGGCGTGCTGCGATTCATGGGGTCACAAAGAATCGGACACGACTGAGCGACTAAACTGAGTTGATGACAAAGGTACCATATGTTCATGTTAAATTATGACAGTAGAGATACATACTAAATGAAAGCAGAGTCCTCCTCCTTTTCAATGACCTTATGCTGTCTGTTCCCACAAAGCCCTCTATTTACATTTCCTAGAGGTAAATGCTATAAACATTTTTTAGTATTTACTTTCAGAAACTATAAGTATGTTTTTTTTTAATGTTTTTATTTGAAAAAAAGCTCAAACTTGCAGAAAAAGTTACGAGAATGATAGAAATTTTATCCAGATTCAATGTGATTGACATTTTGGCTAAGTTTCTTTATCATTTATTCTCTATGTCTACCTCTCTGTCTATCTGTCTACCTATTTATCTGTCTATCTGTCCATCCATCCATCAACTGATGCTATTTTTGTCTGAACCAATTGACAGTAAATAGTTAACACCCTGGCCCTTTACTTTCTGTCTTAGTCTGATGGGTTTTTGTAACAGAATACCTTAGACTGGGCGGCTTATAAATAACAGAAATTTATTTCTCACAATTCTGGAGCTGAAAAGTCCAAAATCAAGTGGTCTGCTGATTCAGCGTCTCGTGAGGGCCTGCTTCCTGGTTCATAGATGAGATTTTCTGTCTTCTTACTCTGTCCTCACAAAGCAGAAAGGGATGAGGGAGTCCTCTGGATCTCTTTTGTAAGAGAACTGATCCCACTCATGAGAGCTCTGTCCTCATGATTTCCATCCTCATGACCTCTTCCCAAAGGCCACCAATGCAGAGATGCAAGTTCGATCTCTGGGTTGGGAAGATCCCTTGGAGGAGGGCATGGCAACCCACTTCTGTATTCTTGCCTGGAGAATACCGTGGATAGAGAAGTCTAGTGGGCTACAGCTCATGGGGTTGCAAAATTGAACATGACTTAGCACACATGCATGCACCATGCTGCTATAGCACCCTGAAATGTAGTATACTTATCTAGTTGCATGTGTGTGTATGTATGTACATCTGTGCATATATATGAATATATATATAACCATATATCTTATATATATATTTATATATATAAATATCTATTTATGGTTATGTGTGAATGTTTCAACAAGCATGTATATCTGTGTATAAACTTGTTTATCTGTGGAATAATTCCTTAAAAGAGAATTTATGAGTCAAATTTGTTTTATATGTTCTTACAGATGTTACGATTTCCCTCTAGTTTTTGTTTTCAGTGCAGTGTATTTTGTCTTCAGTATAGTGCTTACTTCTCCCAGTCCTCACCAACTGGACACAGTCATAGGCTTTCATCTTTTCCATACTAGTAGGGATCATCTTAGGTCTTCCCTGATGGTCAGTGGTAAAGAATCTGCCTGCTGATGCAGGAAATGCAAGAGATGCAGGTTCCATGTCTGCACTGGGAAGATCCCCTGGAGTAGGAAATGGCAACCCACTCCAGTGTTTCTGCCTGGAAAATTTCATGGACAGAGGAACCTGGTGGGCTATAGTCCATGGGTTCGCAGAGTCTGATGCAGCTGAGCATGCAGCATGTAGGGATCATCTCAGCTGGATGGCAATGAGGTATATCCAGCTTTTTCCAAGTCTGGCATGTAAAGTGTCTGTTTTGTTTTGATTGTTGCAGTGCTACAAGTATTGTCCTTCATGAGACCTGCCTCTGGTGAATGGAGAGACTGATCACAAGGTGGTTACTTACATCTTTAGGGAAAAAAATACCTAATCATTTTCTCCTACCTTTATTGAGATATAACTGACAAATAGAAATTGTACATATTTAAGATGTATGATGTAATGTTCTGATATATGTGAATGGTTACCACAATCATGCTAATGAACACATCTGCCACCTCACAGAGTTAACTTTTTTTGTGTGTGAGAGTAACTGAGATCTACTCTTTTAGCAAATATCAAGTATTCAATACAATATTGTTAACTGTGTTCATCATGTTGTACATTAAACTCCAAAACTTTTTTATGTTGCATATCTGAAGCTTTGTACCCTTTGGACATTTTCCCATTCCCCCACCCTGTAGTCTCTGGAAACCACCTCTCTACTCTGCTTCCAAGTGCTATACTTTTTTAGATTCCACTTATAAGTGAGAACATGCAGTATTTGTCTTTCTGTATCTGGCTTATTTCACTTAGTATAATGTCCTTCATGTTCATCCATGTTGTCACAAGTGACAAGATTTTCTCTTCTTAAAGGCTGGATATTATTCCATTCCATTTCACAATGGAATAATACATAATAGGTCACATTTTATTTATCCATTCATCTACTGATGGATGCTTAGGTTGTTTCCTTTTCTTAGCTATATGAATAATACTGCAGTGAACATGGGTGTTCAGATATCTCTTCAAGACACTGATTTCATTTCCTTTGGATATATACCCAGTAGTGGGATGGCTGGATCATGTGGTAGTTCTATTTTCAAGTTTTTAAGGAACTACCCTACTGTTTTCATAGCAGCATCATTTTGCATTCCCATCAACAGTGTACAGGGGTTCTAGTTTCTCTGCAACCTCACCAACACTTGTTATCTTTTAATTTTTTTAATAATAGCCATTCTGATAGATGTAAGGTGATATCTCATTGTGGTTTTGATTTGCACTTCTCTAATGAGTACTAATGTTGAGCATCTTTTCATATACTTATATATCTTACTTTGAGAAATATCTATTCAGATCATTTGCCCATATTTTAATTGGATTATTTGTTTTCTTGTTATTGAGTTCTTTGAGTTCCTTATGTATTGGGTTGGTCAAAAAGTTCATTTGGGTTTTTCCAAAAGATTTTATAGGAGAAACTGCAAATGAACTTTATGGCCAACTCAATATTTTAGAGATTGTTCTCCTATCAGATGGTTTGCAAATATTTTCTCTCATTCTGTAGATTGTCTTTTTACTTTGTTGTTTCCTTTGCTGTGCAAAGCTTTTTAGTTAGATTCCGTTCCATTTTTTATTTTTGCTTTTGTTGCCTGTGCTCAGGGGTTCATATTCAAAAAATAATTTCCCAGACCAATGTCAAGAAACTTATTCTCTACATTTTCTAGTGGTTTTACAGTTTCAGTGCTTGCATTTAAGTCTTTAATCCATTTTGAATTGATTTTTGTGCATGGTATGAAATGAGTCCTGTTTCATTCTTTTGCATATGAATATCCAGTTTTCTCAAAATCATTTATTGAAGAGACTGTCCTTAACTTTTTGTGTGTTCTTGGCACCTTTGTCAAAGATCAAGTGACTGTAGATGTGTAGATTTGTTTTTAAGCTCTCTATTCTGTTCCATTGATGTACATAATCTATGTTTAGGCTTGTACCATACTGTTTTGATTACTATGACTTTGTAGTATACATTGAAATCAGGCAGAAGAATAACGTCTCTAGACTTTACTTTCACTTTTCACTTTCATGCATTGGAGAAGGAAATGGCAACCCATTCCAGTATTCTTGCCTGGAGAATCCCAGGGACAGAGGAGCCTAGTGGGTTGCCGTCTATGGGTCGCACAGAGTTGGACACAACTGAAGCGACGCAGCAGCAGCAGCAGCAGCAGCAGCAGCAGCTTTGTTCTTGCTCAAGATTGCTTTGTCTAGTCTGGGTCCTTTCTGATACCATGTGAATTTTAGGATTGATTTTTCTAGTTTTGTAAAAGAATGCTTTTAGAATTTTGTTAGGAATTGCATTGAATATGTAGATTGCTTTGGGTAGTATGAATATTTTAAACATGTAGTTCTTGATTGAAGTCCGTTAGGAGAGAAATCTTTAAAGTCTAAATTCCAGGACGTCTCTGATGGCTCAGTGATAAAGAATCTGCCTGCCAATGCAGGAGACATGAGATCGATCTCCAATCCTGGAGGATTCCACATGCCACGAAGCAATTAAGCCTACGCACCACAACTATTGACCCTGTGCTATAGAGCCTGTGATCCACAACTACTGAGTCCATGTGCTGCAGCTACTGAAGCCGAAATATTCAAGAGCCTGTGCTCTGCAACAGGAGAAACTACTGCAGTGAGAAGCCTCCACACTGTCACTGGAGAAAAGCCTGTGTACCAACAAAGACCCAGCACAGCCAAAAGTAAAAACAAGTAAATAAATTTTTAAAAAGCTAAATTCCCCTCTTGACTATGTTGTTGTGGTATGGGAATGTTATCTAGGATCTTGAAACGTTTTAGTAGAAAGCTAATGATATAGTATAAACATAGATTAATAAAAAATGTACATTTAGATATAAATCTTTTGTGCTATTGCTATATATTTGCTATATTCTGTGAAGAATGGGCTATAACACAGTCTCCAAAACTGCTACAGTATCACTGAAACATTTCTGAGACATATGATAAACTCAAGAGGAAATATTTGTTCATGGCAGATGGCCTTATAATTATTTTAAGTATTTAGCTAGATGGCTTGATTTCTCTTTAAAATTATTACTGAAGTTATTTTGGAAGAAGGTGGTTAGGTAGAATTCCACCATCTTGGGAGAGAACTTCAGATTAAGTTTTTTTTTTTTTTTTTGTCATTGTTGAAGAAACCAGTAATTTTTCCACTTATCCCTTATCCCTGCTTCCTCATACTGCACCCCCACCCCCCACGCATAAGTCCTCTTCCCTCCTTTCCTCCTCCAGAAAAGAGGTGTGGATATTTTGAAAAGGAAGCCTCTTTTTTTCCATGCCATGAATTTTGCCCACAATGGGCTAATTGCCAAAGCAGTTGGCCACCTGTGGGAGTAATTAGTCACTTGTCAGTCCTTCTGAGGTTAGTCAATTGCAGTTGCAATTTATTATATGCAGTTTTGCATCCACAAATAACCATGGCTGTTAAAACCACCCATAGAGAAAAAAAAGGGTGGACAGAAATTTTTTTTAAAGTTGGCATTTTGCTTAGCATTTATGAATGAAGCTTGGGTAACATTCAGTCCTATTCATTTTATCCCAATCCTCAGAAACTGGAGTTAGGGATACTGAAGAAAATGTATTCCAAAGTTGTCCTATTGGGAGGGGTGGACAGGAAATATGCTTGTGTTTTTTTTGTAATTTTCCTTGATAAAGTTAAAAGATGATCCTTGTTGGTTGTTTTAAGATTTTAGCCTTCTCTGGTACAGATATGTATAATGTAAAATGAATAACTTTATGTTTAAGGTGATCATAGCAAGAGCTTTGTTCTCATGGATGAGCAGCAATGTGATGGCAGCCATCTTGGTTAGCCATCTTGATTGTGCAGATAACGTGGTTTACTGGTGGGAGAAGAAGGAGATGACAGAGGATGAGATGGTTGGATGGCATCACCAACTCAATGGACATGAGTTTGAATAAACTCTGGGAGTTGGTGATGGACAGGGAGGCCTGGCGTGCTGCAGTCCATGGGGGTCGCAGAGAGTCGGACTGAGCGACTGAACCGAACTGTTATGATTATATCCATGGGAGGAATTCTCCATTCTAATAATTGAATTATATATATTGGATTATCATGAAAAGTACCTTATGTGTTCCATAACACCTTATGGAAAAATCCCAATGAATTTTTTGGCCAACCCAATATTTATCAATGGCTACAATTATCAGTTATGGTGCCAGGAAGTAAAGAGTATATTAAAAGATGAGCAAAAAATAATTCAGGTAACTAATGTTTCTCTCTCTCTCTCTCTCTCTCTTTCTTTCTGTGTGTGTGTGTGTGTGTGTGTGTGTGTATTAGAAGCAGGGGAAATAAAAAATAGCATGTAAAAATATCAGGATTCTCTTGGGTACAAGGAAAACAGAATCTCACCCAAGTTGTCTTAACAAGAAAGGATATTTTTAGTATTTATTAGTTATTGAATTGAAATGTTTATAATAGAGTGGGATAAATGTGAGACTTTTTTTCCAGGAGCACAACACTGTCACCAAGTACCCAGATTCTCTGCATTTCTCTCCTCTGCTTTTCACAGTGCCTGCTTCATCCTGAGGCTGGTTCCCACCATGGCTATAACAGGAACTGTTTTTCCCAGATGAACTCAGCAAATATCTCCTTGTGTGTCGTTAGCCCAGACTGAGTCATGTACTTATTCCTAAAGAAATTACTGTGACCAAGGGGATGGATGCACTAACTGGCTTAAAGGCCAGTATTCTAGTCCAAGGGACAACTCCACTCAAATATCAGTTCAGTTCAGTTCATTTCAGTCACTCAGTTGTGTCTGACTCTTTGCGACCCCATGAACCGCAGCACCCCAGGCCTCCCTGTCCATCACCAACTCCCAGAGTCCACCCAAACCCATGTCCATTGAGTTGGTGATGTCATCCAGCCATCTCATCCTCTGTCATCCCCTTCTCCTCCTGCCCTCAATCTTTCCCAGCAAATATAGTGAGTGAGTAGTCTGAACCTAGGTAGATAGGGGGAGGAGAGAGAGGGATGCTGGTAACAACAGCTATCCACTGCAGACAACAATAATTCAATTGCTGCAGTAAGGTAGAGATATAGTACACTGTACTGTGTAGGGCAGGCTGGGTGTGCATTAACACTGTACTGTAGGAGTATTCAGTTCAGTTGCTCAGTCATGTATGACTCTTTGTGACCCCATGGACTGCAGCACGCAGGCTTCCCTGTCCATTACCAGCTACTGGAGCTTGCTCAAACTCATGTCCATTGAGTCAGTGATGCCATCCAATCATCTCATCCTTTGTTGTCCCCTTCTCCTCCCGCCTTCAATCTTTCCTAACATCAGGATGTTTTCCAGTGAGTCAGTTCTTCACATCAGGTGGCCAAAGCATTGCAGTTTCACCTTCAGCATCAGGCCTTCCAATGTATATTCAGGACTGATTTCCTTTAGGATGGACTGGTTTGATCTCCTTGCAGTCCAAGGGACTCTCAAGAGTCTTCTCCAACACCACAGTTCAAAAGCATCAATTCTTCGGCGCTCAGCTTTCTTTATGGTCCAACTCTCACATCTATATATGACTACTGGAAAAACCATACCTTTGACTAGACGAACCTTTGTTGGCAAAGTCATGTCTCTGCTTTTTAATATGCTATCTAGGTTGGTCATAGCTTTTCTTCCAAGGAGCAAGCGTCTTTTAATTTCATGACTGCAGTCATCATCTGTAGTGATTTTGGAGTCCAAGGAAAGAAAATCTGTCATTGTTTCCCTATCTATTTGCCATGAAGTGATGGGACCGGATGCCATGATCTTCATTTTTTTAATGTTGAGTTTTAAGCCAGCTTTTTCACTCTCCTCTTTCACTTTCATCAAGAGGCTCTTTAATTTCTGTTTGCTTTCTGCCATAAGGGTGGTATCATCTGCATATCTGAGGTTATTGATATTTCTCCTGCAGTCTTAATTTCAGCTTGTGCTTCATCCAGCCTGGTATTTCACATGATGTACTCTGCATGTAAATTAAATAAGCAAGGTAGCAATATACAGTCTTGTTGTACTCCTTTCCCAATTTGGAACCAGTCCATTGTTCCACATTGGGTTCTATACTTCTATACTGTAGAAGTATAGGCGCCATCAATATTCATGTTCCTAGGATGCTAAAGAACAGAAACATATTTGAAAGCCTTTGTTGCTTATCATGTTATTAGGAATGTGGCCACCTGCTTTATCAATTAGCTCATGAAATCCTTTGCTTGACTTTAGGCTATGACTCTTGCTTACTAAGAGGAAAAAAACTCAGAGACCTTCCATGAGAAATCTGAAGAAAAAAAAAAGTGTATGAATGTGTACACATTTGATCCTCATTATTTGCAGATTTAGTATTTGTGAATTTGTCTACTTGCTAAAATTTGTTTGGAACCTCAGAATCAGTGCTTGTGCTTTCACGGTCATTTGCAGACATGTGCAGCATGGTGAACAATCTGAGCCATCTGAAGCCCACGTTCCCAGCTGAGGTCAAGTGAGAAGATGCTCTGCCTTCCTGTTTCAGCTCTCATGCTGTAAACACATGTCCCTTTCACAGTCTGTTTAGTGCCACGTTCCTCGCATTTTTTGTGCCTTTTGTTGGTGATTTCACCGTTTAAAGTGGCCTCCAAGCATAGTGCTGAAGTGCGGTCTAGTGTTTCTAAATGCAAGAAGGCTGTGATGTGCCTTATGAGAAAATACATCTGTTAGGTAAGCTGTGTTCAGGCATGATTTATAATGCTGTTGGTTGTGACATCAATATTAATAAATCAACTGTATATTAAGTAAAGTGTGTTTAAACTGAGGCACACATAAAGTAATGTACTGATTGTTGATGAAAAAGTTGTGATCCAGAGGGTCTCAGGAACTTAGCCTTAATATTTCCCATAGGAGTAATGGGGTTCAGTATTCACTAATTCAGTGCTCACAGTGACTTTGTAGAATATAACTACCGCAAGCAATGGGAATTGACTGTATATATGTGATTTCATTTAAACAAATGAAGAATATCCAATATCCAGGCAAGGATTCAGTCACAGAATTCTAGAATGTAAACACTTTATTGTTAATTCCTGTTAGTTAAAAAAGGAGAGTTCAGAGTTTCTAAGTAGTCCACTTGAGGAGACATATGCAATCTATCTGCAATTTATGTTTCTCTCCACCTGGACTCTTCTATCTGTATCCTCTCTACCTGAAGTGAAAGGTCATGATTTACAGGCTTCCACTGACCATAGCTTCAGCCTCATTCACTGGATGTAATGAACAGTAACACATGATGAAATCCACTGTCTTGTCGAAGACCACCTTTGTTACCTTCCTTTCCCTAATGCTTCCAAACCAAACTTTGCAAAACTTTGAGCTGCCACTGGAGATCATGAGTTGAGGCCCACTAAGTCAGTTATGATGGGTCGGATGAGGAGGTGTCCTCTGTATCTAGGATTCTGTGTACATCATTCCAGTTGACTTTTGTTTCACTCAAGCTTGGGCTGTGTTGCCAGCAGCAAGTATGCTGACTGAAAACTGTCACAACAGCGATCATTACAATCCGGGAGTTAAGTTTGACTGGAACATATGTCTTCAATTTTAATAGCTCAGCTTCCCAGATGCCCTAAAGGAGAATATTGCCTGAGAAGGAGCTTTTCATGTAAGAATAATTTGTGTTAAGTAGCTCAGTGATCTGTTTGTTAGGTTAGAGCTGACAGTTTGTTTATATTTCTAAAGGGGTATGATGAATGGGGGAGAAGTTGATGCTAATTAGCCTAAATTGTTCCTAAGAATGTAGAGGGCTTTGCCAGTTTCATTGTTTCTGTTTCTTTGCACATTTTAAATAATTGAATGGAGCTCAGACCATTCATCATAATTTCAGGCAAGATGGAAATAAATGAATTTAGCACGGGTCTGCATGTGTAATGGAAGATATCACTTTAAACGGCAATTAGATAAGACATCAACTTGGGGCTAATGCAGACTATTCTAATCCATTTGCATAAAAATATCAAACATGAACGTTTTCATTTATTCCATTAATTATCTCTGTCATCATAGGCGGATACAGACTTTCTTTTTGAAAAATCCATCCATCTCCACTGAAGAAATTGTGCTGTAGTATACAACTGGGGCTTATAGCTTCTGAACAAAAGATCTGTGGCCATCTTGCTAAGAAAGTTCCCTCTCCTCCCCTGATGTCATCATACGCCTCTCAGAAACCTGTTTGAGGATGGACTTCATGCCTGGCCAGGTAGATAATGTAAAAGGCAGGAGAGAAATATTTTTGAAACTTAGGATTTATATAATGGTTTGAGTTCCACAGTAAGAGTTAATATACTTGTGGGGAAATATTTTCATTATTTCTCAGAAGTCCTCAAACATGTATTTCTCATGTATGCTGAGTTATATAGTGATATGATGCTAAGCCTAAGCCTACAATGTAACTTCCTATCTGAGTCAATTCAGCATTTCCTCTAGGTAATAAGGTTAACATAAATGGATTATTTTGTAAGAGTATAGGAAAATATATATATTTTGTTAACACACATTTTGAGAGTTAAAAAATGAAACTAAATTTGGAAAGTCTATGATTTTTTTCAACCTTTTAATCCTCATTGGAGGCCATTCTTTTTTAATTTATGCACATAAAATACCACAGGAAGAGATGGTATAAATTTGTGGACTGTGGAGAATGAGTGAACATTTTTGAATCAGGATCTTTAAAAGGGGTGAAATTTGAGTATGATTAAGTTAGGAAAAAGCCTCGCTTACGGCGGAAGTCGGAGACTCTGTATACATTATGGGCATGTCATGGCTTTTAAAAAGTTATGTTAGACTTCTATACAAATTGTGAAGGAATTTGTATAACCCCAAACAAAATTCTGTGTGGTTCTGAACTTTTCCAAAGTTGAAAAACAGAGGGAGAAATAATGCTGGTTATTATTCCTATCAGGAGCAAACCTTACTTTCGGTGGGCTGGTTGCTTATACTGCCTGGGTGTTTTCCTGGTCACTAGTTTTCTCGGAAGGAAACGATCCTCAAGCTTAGGCTAGCCACGTTTGTGCATATGTGCCCTATAATTGGCATTTATTAAGGAGACCTTCAGTTTGATGGATGACTGTCAGAGCCGAGCCTGCCGCTTTGAAGAGAGTTGACTCTGCCGAGTTTTGTTACATTAACTCATTAGAACTCTGCACTGCTTCAACCGGCTCTTTGTTTACTTTCTTATAATTAAGATTTTTGAGCAATCGATTTTCAGAGACTTGGCAGGGGCCCACTCCCAACTTGGAGACTTTGCCTGACAGAAAAGTATTCAACAGAACAAATATTCACAATAAGAACCTGTGAGTATTAAAAGTGAGGTTTTTATATTCTCTTTAGTTAGCTGCCCAGTTAATGAATTGCTTTTAAACATAAAAATGGTTTATTAAGTATCTATATTTCATTAATGGCATTATTCCTCAACTTTAAAAAAAGAGATTCCTACAAAAGCAACAGCTGTAGAAATATTTTCAAACCAGGGTATTAAAAATTGCAGCTTGTATGTATTGTGATATTTTAGCAACAGTGTAAGCAAGTAATTAAGAAATAATTAGGAAAACAAAAGGTCATCAGAATTTAAAGATATATTTTCAAGAGAAAAAATGCATCATAGATGCATTTAAACATTTTATTGTGAATAATTAGTACATCCCAGTAGTGTTTTTTTACTTTTATAATTGTGAAAAATCCCCAAAGTTGTGATGACATGTTTAAACTTAAAACTGATATTTCACTTTCTCTTTTGAAACTCCAAAGAAAGTACACGTGAAAATGCTGAAAATGAGGATCTTTTCCAATGTGTGTTAGTGAGATGAACCGTATTTCCTGTATGCTTGATGTCCTACACATACACTATCTGGAGAGGCACAAAATGGTGATGTGGTGTTTGTGTGTGTGTAGTTTGAAATCCTTTCAGTTGACATCTATAAAAACTAAACACTTGAGGAGAAAGGATGTGCTTTTACAAAAAGCAAACATGGTTGGAGAATGTTTGCGCTAAGATTTCAGACTCATTCATGGTTGTCTGTCTTCTGACTTGTTATAACTAGTTGATGAGGTGATTATCTTTGAGGTCTCTTTACCAAAGACAGTGACTTGAGGAGTATGCATTCATCATGCCGTCCTGATATCTAGATGAGTCAAAAAGGAAAATAAAGAATGAATGAGGAAGGAAAAATAAACAGCATCTATTTATGAAAATGAAGACTGTGCTGGATCATAATTTATAGGCAGCTCTCTAAGTAATGAGTTCTTAGAGTAATTTTATGTGCAGCGCTACTGTGAAACATTACTAGGTCACTTGACTGATGTTCACAGAAGGCAAGGGAAAATGAAACTTGGTTGTTTTTAGGTCACAGATAATTCAACTTTCTTTATTCTCTTAAAAGAACTTGAGTTAGCAGAAAATAGTTAGACTTCTTTGCCAATGAAGACAACCTTTTATGTTTCGTGATGAAGTTGGTTCATTTGTATTTTATTTAGAGGATGGAAAATACAAGTAATTGACTCCTTATTTGGTCCACAATGTTCAGTTAATGTATTCAAAGTTATTACTAGATTAAAAAAATGAATTCACAGGTCAAAACTTCCTTTATTGTGGAGGAAACTGGCAGTCATCAAAAAGGCCATTAAAAACAGTTTAATGAAGAAATATGTGACTGTTTAAGAAAACCGTCTAGTCTAAACTTAGCAGGAGGGCCATGGGTCCTTTTCCTACTAGGCTGCAACAGTATAAGAAAATAATCTTGCATCTTTTAGACTTCTGTATAAGTGTTCACTTCAGAAAGTTATTACTTTAGCTGAACAGATAAAATACAGTTTTACATGGAAAGATAAAGTTCCTGCTAATTTATATTAAAATGTGGTGAAATTATATTTTAAACTTTAAATTGATACTTTAGTGGTAACTAAGATTTTAAATGCTTTTCCCTTTCAACCTAAAAATGATGGTGTCCTGTGTCATAAGCACAGTTCTAAGTACTATACATGATTAACATTTAATCATCATAGCCCTTGAGGTGGGTGCTATTATTACCTTCACTCTAAAGTTTATAAAACTGAGGTATTGAGAGGATAAGTAACTTGAGCAATGTCACACAGCTAAGAAACAGTAGGTTAGGGATTTGAATATAGGCATTCTGACTCCAGAGTCAAGGCTTTTAACCATTCTGCAGTGCAGCCATTAGTTTAAGTTGTTGAAGATCTATACACAAATATCTAAATCCACCAAATTTATTATTCAAAAGACTTCAGGAATGGTATTCCAAAGATTATTTCACTATGTTTGGAGAAACTTTTCCAGAAAGAATATTATGTTAATATACCTATATACATAGTAATATCCTTTTTTCTTAGCTTTCATATCCCAGAACATGACTAACAAAAGGGTTATAGGCTTAACAGTGTGGTTAGGTTTTTACCATGTGTGGTTGTTGCATTTTGGGAGGGACAGAATCTGACTTATGGCCTACCCAAGCAGTTATAATATTGAGCCATATTATAACAGAGTTCTGCTTTGTTTTAAAAACACAACTATTATTTTGAGAAGGAGATAGAAACAATAGTAAAAAAAAAAATCTAGGCTCTAAGAAGTAGTTGCTATAAAAATTTGCCAAGTTTTCAGAAGTGAGTGTTTTGAAGTCTGTTTAACAAAGTCCAGCAACATTTAGGTTCAATAAAGGAGACTGGTTTTTATCACTAAAGTGGAGTAATGAATTCTGGGATAATCTAAGCTGATTAAACTTAAAAAATTATACTTTTTTGATAACTTTAAGAAAGAATGTTGGAAATTTGGGTGAACTACAGCTCATAAACCTTGTTGAAGATAATTCGGAGGTATAAAATGCTATGTGTAATTTTGGGGAGATTTCAAATTCCTAGACAAAGAGATTTTGATTGCCAGACATCTCTGAATTATCTAGCAGAATACAATGTCCATATAGGAAATACTCTGATGAGGAGACTGGTGAGAACCAATGCTTTCATCTCAAAGTAAAAAACAGAAAGTGTGTACAAGGATAAAATGTATGTGAAGAAATTTAAGCAGTAGATAAAATTTTGTGTGTTTTTTTATTCACCAAAACTGAATGTGTTCTGTGGTTTGAGTATGCAAGAGTGAGCAAGACAGAGGGGAAGTAACATTCTAGTGAAGGAGACAGGAATAAACAAATAATATGATGTCAGATAATTTTAAGTTATAAAAAATGTAAAATTGAGTAAGGGGAGAGATAGTGATGTCTTTGGGGACATGCAGTGGACTCTTAAACAAACTGGTTATGAGAAGGCTTCCCTGAAATACAATTTGAGCAAAACTCTTTAGTGATCTAAATAAATAGTACATTAGTGGCGTTTGTCACCTAGGATAAGTAATTTTTAACATTTCTATCCTCTTTAGATAAAACTATTTTTAGTAGTATTAATGTAACGAAAAGAATGATGATAATGGCTAAACAGCAGACAATGAAAAAATGTTATTAAGCTTTATGGTAGTATCATGCCAGTAACAAATTAATTTAAAAAATAAAATAAACATACTGTACAAAAGAGGGAGGGAATAATGGATTAGTACTTTTAAATTACATCATTGTATTTTTCTGTAAAATGATAAAAATAACATAACTATATCATATGCAGTTTGCACTGTTTCACATTATAAATCCTTTTTTGGACAGCTTTAGTGAGATACACGTGCCATAAAATTCACCTATTTAAAATGTATAATTCAGTGGGTTTTAGTATACACATAGAGTTGTACAGTTATCTTCACAGTCAAGGTTAGGATATTTTCATCACCCCAAAAGAAAAATCCCATTCTCTTTAAAATCACCTCTTGTTTCCCTATATCACCACTTCTCCTGCCCAGTGCTAGGAAGCCACTAATACACTTTTGGGGTCTATAGATTTGCTTGTTTTGGACTTTTCATATAAATGAAATCATAAGTATGTTCTTTTGTGACAAGCTTCTTTTGTTTTGCATCTTGTTTTTAATGTTCATCTATGTTATAGCATTTATTAATACTTCATTTTTAAATTGCTGAATAATATATCATTGTATAGATATACCACATTTCATTTATCTATTTAACAGTTGATGGACATTTGGTTTGTTTCTACTGTTTTTATATTACAAATAATGTTGATATGAATATTCATGTACAAGATTTTATTTGAACGTATGTTTATATTTTGTGGAGTATATTCCTAGGGCTTCCCTGATAACTCAACTGGTAAAAAAATCTGCCTGCAATGCAGGAGACCCTGGTTCAATTCCTGGTTTGGGAAGATCCACTGGAGAAGAGATAGGCTACCCACTCTAGTATTCTTGGGCTTCCCTGGTGGCTCAGATGGTAAAGAATCCACCTGCAATGCGGGAGACCTTGGTTTGATCCCTGGGTTGGGAAGATCCCCTGGAGAAGGGAAAGGCTACCCACTCCAGTATTCTTGCCTGGAGAATTCCGTGGACAGAGGAGCGTGGCAGGCTACAGTCCAGTGAATCACAAAGAGTTGGACATGACTGAGCGACTTTCATACTCACACATATTCCTAGGAGTGCAGTAGTGTCTGGTGGCTTACTGGTAAAGAATCCACCTGCAATGCAGGAGACACAGATTCAACCCATGGGTCAGGAAGTTCCCTGGAGAAGGACATGGCAACTCACTCCAGTATTCTTGCCTGGAAAATCCCGTGGACAGAGGAGCCTGGTGGGCTACAGTCCATGGGATTTCAAAAGAGTCAGACTCGACTTAGTGACTCGACAACAAAAACAACAGCATGGCAACTCTTGTGTTAAGTCTTTTGAGGAGCTATCATACTGTTTTCCAAAGTGGCTGCATCAGTTTGCATACCCATTAGCAACGAATGAGGGGCCTAACTTCTCCAGCACTCCTTGCCAACACGTTATTATCTAAAATTTTTATTCTGTCCATCTTTGTGAGTGTGAGGTGGTAGTTATTTTGCGATTTTGATTTGTATTTCTGACTCATTGGAAAAGACTCTGATGCTGGGAGGGATTGGGGGCAGGAGGAGAAGGGGATGACAGAGGATGAGATGGCTGGATGGCATCACGGACTCGATGGACGTGAGTCTGAGTGAACTCCGGGAGTTGGTGATGGACAGGGAGGCCTGGCGTGCTGCAATTCATGGGGTCGCAAAGAGTCAGACACGACTGAGCGACTGAACTGAACTAAACTGAATGGCTAATGATGCTGAACATCTTTTCATTTTTTTATTGGCTATTTGTATGTTTTCTTTGCCCATTAAATTCTTTAAATTTAATTTTTATGTGGAGTATAATTGCTATACAGTGTTGTATTAGTTTCTGCTGTGCAACAACATGAATCAGCTATGACATATACAGATGTATACCCAGACATATACATATGTCCCTCCCTTTTGAGCCTCTCTCTCACACATCCCCCATCCCACTCACCATCCCACGCATCTCAGTCACCACAGAGCGCTCAGCTGAGCTCCCCAGGCTATATATCAGCTACTCACTAGCTATCTATTTTCCACATGGTAGTGTATATATGTCAATTCTAATCTCTCAATTCGTCCCTCTCTCCTTTCCCCACTATGCCCACAAGTCCTTTCTCTACATCTGTGTCTCTATTCCTGCCCTTCAAATAGGTTCGTCAGTACCATTTTTATAAATTCCATATATGTGTGTTAATATACAGTATTTGCTTTTCCTTTCTGACTTACATTCACTCTGTATGACAGGCTTTTGGTTCATCCCTGTCACTACAAATGACCCAATTTCGTTTCTTTATATGGCTGAGTAATATTCCATTGTATATATGTACCACATCTTCCTTATCCATTCCTCTGTTGAAGGACATTTAGTTGTTTCCGTGTCTTGGCTATTGTAAATAGTGCTGCAGTGAACACTGGGGTATATGTATCTTTTTGAATTGTGGTTCAAATGCCCAGGAGTAGGATTGCTGGGTCATATGGCAGCTCTATTTTTAGGTTTTTTTTTTTCAGGACCTCCACATTGTCCTCCATAGTGGCTGTACCAGTTTACATTCCCACCAACAGCATAAAAGGGTTCTTTTTCCCCCACACTCTCTGCAGCATTTATTGTTTGTAGATTTTTTGATGTTGGCCATTCTGACCAGTGTGAGCTGATACATCCTTGTAGTTTTGATTTGCATTGCTCTAATAATTAGTGATGTTGTGCATCATTTCGTATGTTTGGTGGCCATCTGCTTCTTTTTCTTTAAATTATATTCAGTAGTTTGTTGTATTTTTTAGATTCTATAGATAGGTAATATAATATCATATTTGTATTTCTCTCTCTGATATAGTTCACTTGGCATAATGCCCTCCAAGTCCATCTATGTTGCTACAAATGGCAAAATTTTGTTCTTTTCTTTAAATGGCCAAATAGTATTTTATTATATATATATATATACCACATCTTCTTTATCCATTCATCTACTGATGGACACCTTAGATTGTTTCCATACCTTGGAAATTATAAATAATACCGCTGTGAACATTGGGGCACATGTATCGTTTTGTCTAGGTGTTTTGTTTGGATATATACCCAGGAGTGGAATTGCCAGGTCTGTTTTTAGTTTTCAGTTGTTTGAGAAACCTCCATATGGTAGTTCTGTTTTTGGTTGTTTGAAAAGCCTCCACACTGTTTTCACAGTTCTTTGCCCATTTTAATTGCTTTGTCTTTTTTCCACAAACTTTAAACTTTTTATTTTGCACTGGAGTATAGCTGAATAACAATGTTGTGGTAGTTTCAGGTGAACAGCAAAAGGACTCAGCCATCCATATACATGTATCCAGTCTCCGCCAAACGCCCGTCCCATCTGGAATTGCTTTGTCTTTTTATTATTGAGTTGTAAGAATTCTTTATATATTCTAGATATGTCCTTTATCAGACTTATGATTTGCAAATATCTTTTCACATGCTATGGGTTATCTTTTCATTTTCTTGATGGTTTCCTTTGAAGCACAAAAGGTTTTAATTTTGATGAAGTCCAATTCCTAGTTTTCTTTTGTTGTTTGCGCTGTTGGCATTATCTAAACAACTATGGCCTGGTGTGGGCTTCCCTCATAGCTCAGTTGGTAAAGAATCCACCTGCAATCCAGAAGACTCTGGTTCGATTCCTGGGTCAGAAAGATCCACTGGAGAAGGAATAGGCTACCCACTCCAGTAGTTTTGGGCTTCCCTTGTGGCTCAGCTGGTAAAGAATCTGCCTGCAATGGGAAAGGCTACCCACTCCAGTATTCTGGCCTGGAGAATTCCATGGACTGTATGGTCCATGGGGTCGCAAAGAGTCAGACATGACTGAATGACTTAAAAAAAAAAAATGACACGATGCAAGTTTACAAAGACTTACACTTATATTTTTCCTATAAGTCTTACTCGCTTCAACTCTTGAACTTAGGTCTTTGGTACATTTTGAGTTAATATCAGATGAGGACTTAACTTTATTCTTTTGCATATGGATATCTAGTTGTCCTAACACCATGTATTAAAAAGGCTTTTCCCCCTACTGACTTGTTTTGGCACTTTTGTTGAAAGCTAATTGATTTAGAGGTGAACATTTATTTCTGGACTCTAGAGTGTATTTCACTGATATATGTGATTGTCCTTATGCCGGTACCAGACTGTCTTGATTACCGTTATCTTTGCAGTCAGTATTTAAGCTGAGGTGTGTGAATCCTTCATCTTTATTCTTTTTGAAGACTGCTTTGGCTACGCTGGCCCACTGAATTTCCCTGTGCTTAAAATCTTAAATACAAATCAAAATTCCAGGAAACCAAATAAGATGACAGTTGAAATGAGTCAAGTTCTATTTCTTCATCTTTATAATCATTACCACAATTTACTTCAAGTCTGCTGTTTAAATTAAGAAATATGTAATAACACAGAAGTTGGAGACACAAATTACCCCCAATAAACTATGACTGTCCTGAAACTATTAGGAATTTATTGTTGAAATGAATGCAAGATAAATATTTGTGTTTGTGTCTGTTGGGGGCCACCTATATACCTGAGAGTTCTCTTTATTAACTTCGTTGTAGGATACAATGTTTATTAAAAGACAAATCAAAGTATTTTGGGGGGAGAGCAGTGTTTTATCATTAACATTGTTTACAATTGCTGGTACATGATGATAAATAAAAAGTAGGCTGACTTTTAGTTGGCTTTACTATTGTTTTAAAATTCTCAAAATTGCCTGTATGCTGTGCAGACTACTTTACCAGCCCACCCTCGGGATGCTACTGAGGAGGAACAAATGATTCTGAAATCTAGAGGAAGAAACTTCCAGAAAGGGGAAACAGAAATGTTAAGGCCTTGCATGAGTTTGAGATCTCTAAGGAACTGAAAGAAGGCCATTACTGTAGCTGAAGAATAGCAGTTGGGGGTGAGGTTAGAGACACTGGCAGCCAGGGTAAATAGTGTTTTATAGCTGGGACTGCCTTGTGACTTGTGGTCTGAACCATGGCACTTCTGAGAGTGAAAGAGGCTACTGTTAATTATATCATGAAGGTGAAGGTGAAGGTGAAGTCGCTCAGTCATGTCTGACTCTTTGCGACCCCGTGGACTGTAGCCCACCAGGCTCCTCCATCCAGGGGATTCTCCAGGCAAGAATACTGGAGTGGGTTGCCATTTCCTTCTCCAGGGGATCTTCCCGACCCAGGGATCAAACCCAGGTCTCCCACGTTGGAGGCAGATGCTTTAACCTCTGAGCCACCAAGAAACACAATTATATCATGACCACTGTTAATTAGTGGGATTTCATAGGAGAATTAGGATGAATCACCACTTTGCTTAAAGGATATGGCACAGAGTTGTTTTTCAGTTACCCAAAAGGACACCTATGATGAGGGTTAAAAATTCTTAAATACAAGTGAGTAGTAATCTGACCTGATACCATTAGTGTACTGTGAATTAGGAAGACTGATAGTGTATTATGTAGTGGTTTAGAGTAAATGTTTACCAAACTTTAGCATCAACAGCTTATGCCCCGCTCCACCAAATTATGATTGAGTAGTTTCTGTATTTCTAAGAAACTCCCTGGTGCTGCTGATACTGCCAGTCCACGGAGGACCATACTTTGAGTAGCATTGGTTTAGACTTTAGGGAATGGATTCTAGAATCAGACAGACTTGGTTTGAATTTCAGATTTTTCGGTTACCAACTGGGTGGGCTTGGTAAGTTAAACATTATTTCCATAGCTCTTTTCTTCACCTGGTAAAATAAGGATTATAATAATCCTTGTTTTATATGAGTGTTGTGAAGAGTAAATGGGATAAAGCACTTGTACTGTGTCTAACATTATCACAAGCACTTAGCATATGGCTTCCCTAGTGGCTCAGACGGTAAAGCGTCTGTCTACAATGTGGGAGACCAGGGTTCGAGCCCTGGGTTGGGAAGATCCCCTGGAGAAAGAAATGGCGATTCACTCCAGGACTATTGCCCGGAGAATCCCATGGACAGAGGAGCCTGGTAGGCTACAGTCCATGGGGTCACAAAGACTCAGACACTACTGAGTGACTTCATTCACTCTCTCACTCATATGTTATTACTGTACTTAGAAAGAAAACAATACTCATGAGATAAAACTAAGAACGTGAATTAGTGCCACATTGTGAATCAGCACTAGTAGTATATACCTGCAAATGTATGTATACCCTAGAACAGTGGCATATTACAGGCTCTTCATAGTAGAACAGTGGCATATTACAGGCTCTTCATAGTAGTTGGCTGAATAAACAAACTGTGAATCCATTTAATAGTACTGTGTGGACTGAAATAATTATTTCCATCCTGTCACCCCTCTCTTAGAGTCTTTACCTGCTGCTAAGTGTAAGAATAAGAAATATAAGCATAAGAAAATAAGAAAACATAAGAAAATTCTGCCTCGTAGCTGCAAACAGTTTGATGTATTAATCTAGTTAGGGTAGATTTAAACTTGAAATTGATGAAATATGTTGGGAGTTTCTTGGTATTTCAGTATACAATAAATTTTAGACTTATTATACTATCTTCAAATTAGAGGTAGTTGTAGAATTATATACTTTAAAATTAGTTTTATTTAGATTTTTGTGCTAAATTATAGCTGAGTTAAACACAAAAGTAAAAAATGAACCTCCATGATCCTATTTCTAGAGGACAAATGATAGATCAAATTACTGTGAAAAGATACCTAGATAATAGGACCTGCTAATATCAGGTTGGAATGGTTTCTGTTTTGCTCAGTGACTGTGTGATTCCCACAGCACAAAGTAGGTACTTGAGTGTGGGTGGAGAAAGGAAGAAGGAAGGGAGCTAAATTTTTTGAATACTTGTTATGAGCCAAGTACTTCACCATGTGCTAGGAAATTTACATGTACTAATTAATTGCTTAGAGCTATTGTGTGAAATAGGTATCATCACTCCTTTTTCATTTCTGAGACCTGAAGCTTTTAAAGAGACAAAAGGAGAAATAGGTGGAGCCAAATTTCTTCTCCAGGTGTGTCTATAAACACCAATCTCTGTTTTTACTACTGTCTTTGGAAAGGGCACTTCTATAGAAAGTCACCATATGGTTTCCAGCAAAGTTGCTGCATTGTCATAGTTTCCTGGCTTGTTTCTAACAACAACTGAAGTACCTCAGAGATTCTAGTACAGTAATTGAATAGCATTATTCTTACTAAACCTTTATGGTTTATCCAGAGTCATTCCATTTCATTAGTTTTCTCTTCTATGCAGCATCTTACTTTATGCAATACCCAGTGATGGGATTTGAAGCATGAGCTGAGGGGCTTCCCTGGTGGCTCAGATAGTTAAGAATCCACATGCAATGCAGGAGACCCCAGGTTGATTCCTGGGTTGGGAAGTTCCCCTGGAGAAGAAACAGGCTATCCACTCCAGTATTCTTACCTAGAGAATCCCCATGGACAGAGAAGCCTGACATGCTGCAGTCCATGGGGTTGCAAAGAGTCAGGCACGACTGAGCGGCTAAGAAAGGCACAGCACAGCATTTTTGCTAAGCCTTTATGTTTATCTAGAGTTGATCTAATTCATTCTATTCCATAGTTTTCTAAATGGCATCTTCAGTTCAGTTCAGTTCAGTTCAGTCGCTCAGTCATGTTCGGCTCTTTGCGACCCCATGAATCGCAGCATGCCAGGCCTCCCTGTCCATCACCATCTCTCGGAGTTCACTCAGACTCACGTCCATCAAGTCCGTGATGCCATCCAGCCATCTCATCCTTGGTCGTCCCCTTCTCCTCCTGCCCCCAATGCCTCCCAGCATCAGTCTTTGCCAATGAGTCAACTCTTCACATGAGGTGGCCAAAGTACTGGAGTTTCAGCTTTAGCATCATTCCTTCCAAAGAAATCCCAGGGTTGATCTCCTTCAGAATGGACTGGTTGGATCTCCTTGCAGTCCAAGGGACTCTCAAGAGTCTTCTCCAACACCACAGTTCAAAAGCATCAATTCTTCTGTGCTCAGCCTTCTTTACAGTCCAACTCTCACATCCATACATGATCACAGGAAAAACCATATCCTTGACTAGACAGACCTTTGTTGGCAAAGTAATGTCTCTGCTTTTGAATATACTATCAAGGTCGGTCATAAATTTTCTTCCAAGGAGTAAGCGTCTTTTAATTTCATGGCTGCAGTCACCATCTGCAGTGATTTTGGAGCCCCAAAAAATAAAGTCTGACACTGTTTCCACTGTTTCCCCATCTATTTCCCATGAAGTGATGTTTACTTTATGCAATATCCAGTGCTGGGGTTTGAAGCATGTCTTGCTGACTTACAGAATTATAGAGACCACTGAAGATATTTTAATTTCTAATTATGATTGTATTTCATCATCCTAAGCAATTATAGAGCAATAAAACTATTAAGCCAATAATGATTTTGGCATAATAATGTAGCATTCCATCAGTAAACCTTGAGGATAAATAAGACAGTAAGAAATTCCTGTTTGGTGTAACACTTGAGAGACAGGGATCATTTCTTTGGAGAAGACAGCAGCAAGGAGCAGAACATCAGTGAACTGAGCCCTTGTCGTGAGGTGAGACACTGCAGGTGGCATACCTCTTCTTGAACCATGTCTTCTGTACCAGCTTTGGCACAATTGTGTCATTTTACACAATATATCACTAACATTGCATCTTCTGTCAGTTAAACTATCTCAAGAGGTTGTACCTGATATTGTATCTGATATCAGGGGGAAACATACCCAAGGGTTAGGAAGAGTTAAAATGGTCCTTAAAAAACCTTCTTCTGATTGAGGTATCACTGTAATACCTGTATAAACTCATGATTTTTCTCATATTCTCAAGGTTGAAGAAGTTCACAACAGTGCCTTACTGGCAACATGCTCAGGGTCTAAGTGGTACTTGGAACTAAGTGGTCATTGGTAGTAACTATCAGCTGTACTCAGGGGATAGATAAAATATTCCTCCAGCTTAATAACATCTTGGGTTGCCATTTCCTTCTCTGTGGATAACTGCCTACTTTTGTCTAAACTAGGATCAAGGAGAATAAATAAAGGTAGTAAATAACCATTTAACAACCTTAGTTATTTATTTCACTCGACTTTTGAATTAGCCAAAGGTAATTTAACTTATATGCAGAGTACATCATGAGAAATGCTGGACTGGATAAAGCACAAGCGGGAATCAAGATTGCCGGGAGAAATATCAATAACCTCAGATATGCAGATGACACCACCCTTATGGCAGAGAGTGAAGAGGAACTAAAAAGCCTCTTGATGAAAGTGAAAGAGGAGAGTGAAAAAGTTGGCTTAAAGTTCAACATTCAGAAAACAAAGATCCTGGCATCTGGTCCCATCACTTCGTGGGAAATAGATGGGAAACAGTAGAAACAGTGTCAGACTTTATTTTTTGGGGCTCCAAAATCACTGCAGATGGTGACTGCAGCCATGAAATTAAGACGCTTACTCCTTGGAAGGAAAGTTATGACCAACCTAGATAGCATATTCAAAAGCAGAGACATTACTTTGCCAACAAAGGTCTGTCTAGTCAAGGATATGGTTTTTCCAGTAGTCATGTATGGATGTGAGAGTAGGACTGTGAAGAAGGCTGAGCACCAAAGAATTGATGCTTTTGAACTGTGGTGTTAGAGAAGACTCTTGAGAGTCCCTTGGACTGCAAGGAGATCCAACCAGTCCATTCTAAAGGAGATCAGCCTTGGGTGTTCTTTGAAAGGAATGATGCTGAAGCTGAAACTCTGGTACTTTGGCCACTTCATGAAAAGAGTTGACTCACTGGAAAAGACTCTGATACTGGGAGGGATTGGGGGTAGGAGGAGAAGGGGACGACAGAGGATGAGATGGCTGGATGGCATCACGGACTTGATGGACGTGAGTTTGAGTGAACTCTGGGAGTCGGTGATGGACAGGGAGGCCTGGCATGCTGCAATTCACGGGGTCGCAAAGAGTTGGACAGGACTGAGCAACTGAACTGAACTGAAGCAAGTATTTGGTTCTGGCTAAGCTTAGATGACACTGCTACTGTTCTAGTAACTAGGCAAAATTTGTGGCAAGTGATACCTATAAATTCTATGTGATGTCTTGATTATGGAGCATCCTGGATATACGATGGTTCATACTTTCTTTGTGATGAATGAGCCAGTCACTGGTAAGTTTATAGCAGGTAATGTGGCCTGATGTACCAATGAAGAAAGAAATGTACATACATTCAATGAGTATTTATTAAATAGCTTCCAAGTACCTGTTGCTTAGTAGTAATTAAGACAAACGTGGTCTCTGCCCTCAGAGAGCAAATAGTAACATGGAGGAGACATTGCTTAACATTAAATAGTATATGATGAGTGTTGCACTAGAAGTTAGGGTGTTTTACAAACATAAGTGGGTCCTTGATCTATTTTATGTTAAGGATATGTCCCTAGGAAACTGACATTTGGATTAGAAATGGGCAGTGCAAACTACGTGTTCCAACTGAAAGCATGGTATGTTCTAGGGACGAAAAGATGCTCAGTGTGACTGGAAGGAGACATGAAACTGTTGCAGGAAGGTGGACCCCTTCCAGGGCCCGAAACTGGGCTCTTGTCTAACACTCGGAAATAAATTGTCCGAGGAGACACGTGTGCTGACAAAGCAAGAGATTTTATTGGGAAAGGACACCCGGGTGGATAGGGTAAGGGAACCCAGGAGAACTGCTCTGTGGGGTGGCTCTCAGTCTCGGGTTTTATGGTGATGGGATTAGTTTCCGGGTGGTCTTTGGCCAATCATTCTAATTCAGAGTCTTTCCTGGCGGTGCAAGCATCGCTCAGCCAAGATGGATGCTAGCGAGAGGGATTCCGGGAAGTGCACGGACACGCAATGTCTCCTTTAGACCTTTCCTGAACTCTTCCTGTTGGTGGTGGCTTATTAGTTTCGTATTCCTTATCAGGATCTCCTGTCATAAAACAACTCATGCAAATGGTTACTATGGTACCTGGCCAGGGTGGGCGGTTTCAATCAGTGTGCTTCCCCTAACAACTCCCCCTGAGAGACTTCATACTCAAGATACTTCTTAGGAGTTGGGGTGGAGGTCTCTTTCTTCTGTAACTTCTTCCTGCTGTGGATGGGTGTAGGCCTGCCTAGCAGAGCAGAAGTCTCTTTCTACCTGATCTAAGTTGGGGTGTTCCATGTCAGAAACCAGCTTCTACCCTTGTAGTAACAGCAATTTAGTTTGAAACTGTTGGCCCCTCTCAGAGATGAAATAGACAAGGGCCAAACAGGAGACCTAACAGGATAGTCATCTCTGGTCCCCGGAAACAGAAGGGAACATTTGGGGTGAGGGTTGCAGGGTTTGTGACCCTTTTTGATTGGTTGGTGGTGAGGCAACAGAGCTGTGCTCCAGGAATCTTGTGTTCAGTCTGAAGTTACCATCCTCCACCTGGGTGGGGGCACAAAGACATTGTTATGCATATTTCCTTGAGTAGGAACCCGGACTCTGTCTGGAGGCTGTACCAACCTTTGATTGTTTCTCCTGTTTCTGTATCCCCGCCCCCCCTTCCCTGATTAGCATTGTTTGAATCCACCCTTTGGAACTCAGGGAAGGTCAAGGAAGCTGAATGAAGCCTATATCCTACAGATAAGAAATGGAAAACACAGAATTGATTTCTACTCCAGAGCCCTACAGAGTTCTGCTCAGTTTTAATTTAGGGAACTAGGCAACTATGACTGTGATAACTTCCTGTCAAAATGGAGCATAGGACTGCCTCAGCTTGGAGTATAGACACTGAATTGGAAGTATTTCTGAGTTCCCAGTTCTAGATCTGAGTCTTGTATGATTAAAATCTCAATCCCTTGGTCTGCCATTTTGGTGTAACAGACCCAATTAGAAGTAGTTGGAGGAGTGATAACTGGAATTTAGTAGACAAAATAAATCTCATTTCTTTTTTAGAAGAATAGGCCTGAAACCCAGTCTGGACCTGGCACTTCAGGGAGACTTGTAGCCAGGTAGCCAGTTGCCTAGTTTTATAAAAAGTAAGGTTATTAGTAAGGTTACAATGTCCAGCAGACATTGGTTTGAAATGGTGGCATCCGAGCCTGACACAACTCAGAAAACTCAAGTGTTTAGCGATACAAGGTCTAATCTGAAAGTACACCCATAGCATCACCTAGTTATTTCCCAGGATATCTGAACCATAGCTACTCTATGGTTTTACTCTTTGACTTATAATTGTAAACTTTTCCTTAATAGCCAAAGTAGATTTCACCATTAATGATGTCAGTGTTTCTCTAGGTATGAGAAGATGCAAGAATTGGGACTCATAAAATCTTCTCCTGAAAAGATCTAACTATCTGAAGGCCTGTTCTGCCAGTTTTTCCCAGAACACAGAATGCCTCATTCCTGGTTTTCACCCTGAACTCCTTTCAGGGGCATTAAAAGTCAGCAGTTGCAGTGGTCATGATTTAATCTTTGTAGATGTAGATGGCAAGTGTCAGTCTTCAGTTGGCAGTGCCCATTTTTGCTCATAAACTTGACCATGATGTTGAGGGTGGCATTTCATGACTATTTTATCGCATGGTGCTGAGAATGTCCATTCTCAGTTGGCAAAGATTTTGTTGACAGGCCACTCAATGTGCTGTTACTGGACTAGGCCATAAAACACTATCCAAAATTCTCTGGACCACCTGTCTTACTGGCCTCTTGGTCTAGGAAAATATTCCCTCTTGCTTCTTCCCATATCTAGAGTTATACTGTTACCAACATCGATCTCATATGGGACTGTATATTCTATTAGAGGCCTCAGACACACATTTGACAGTATAAGAAACAGCAATTTTGTAAAACAAGTGAAATACAAATAACATAGCCAGCAGTATTAGTAAAGTCACAAGTAAGACTTAAGTTAAGAGCTTCCATTAGATGTAGCACAGTATATCTCACGTCATCTGACTTAGTCTGCTCTGTAGAATCTTTATCTTCCAGGGAAATTATATATTGGCACCACTGTCTATAAGGCACATAGCCCAGTTTTCTAGTGTTACTAGACTGATTATCCTTCAGTTCAGTTCAGTCGCTCAGTCATGTCCGACTCTTTGCGACCCCATGAATCACAGCACGCCAGGCCTCCCCATCCATCACCATCTCCCGGAGTTCACTCAGACTCATGTCCATCGAGTCCGTGATGCCATCCAGCCATCTCATCCTCGGTCGTCCCCTTCTCCTCCTGCCCCCAATGCCTCCCAGCATCAGAGTCTTTTCCATTGAGTCAACTCTTCGCATGAGGTGGCCAAAGTACTGGAGCTTCAGCTTTAGCATCATTCCTTCCAAAGAAATCCCAAGGTTGATCTCCTTCAGAATGGACTGGTTGGATCTCCTTGCAGTCCAAGGGACTCTCAAGAGTCTTCTCCAACACCACAGTTCAAAAGCATCAATTCTTTGGTGCTCAGCCTTCTTCACAGTCCAACTCTCACATCCATACATTCCTACTGGAAAAACCATATCCTTGACTAGACAGACCTTTGTTGGCAAAGTAATGTCTCTGCTTTTGAATATACTATCTAGGTTGGTCATAACTTTCCTTCCAAGGAGTAAGCGTCTTAATTTCATGGCTGCAGTCACCATCTGCAGTGATTTTGGAGCCCAGAAAAATAAAGTCTGACACTGTTTCTACTGTTTCCCATCTATTTCCCATGAAGTGATGGGACCAGATGCCATGATCTGAGTTTTCTGAATGTTGAGCTTTAAGCCAACTTTTTTGCTTTCACTTTCATCAAGAGGCTTTTTTAGCTCCTCTTCACTTTCTGCCATAAGGGTGGTGTCATCTGCATATCTGAGGTTATTGATATTTCTCCCAGCAATCTTGATTCCAGCTTGTGTTTCTTCCAGTCCAGCGTTTCTCATGATGTACTCTGCATATAAGTTAAATAAGCAGAGTGACAATATACCGCCTTGATGTACTCCTTTTCCTATTTGGAACCAGTCTGTTGTTCCATGTCCAGTTCTAACTGTTGCTTCCTGACCTGCATACAGATTTCTCAAGAGGCAGGTTGGGTGGTCGGGTATTCCCATCTCTTTCAGAATTTTCCACTGTTTATTGTGATCCACACAGTCAAAGGCTTTGGCATAGTCAATAAAGCAGAAATAGATGTTTTTTCTGGAACTTTCTTGCTTTTTCCATGATCCAGCGGATGTTGGCAATTTGATCTCTGGTTCCTCTGCCTTTTCTAAAACCAGCTTGAACATCTGGAAGTTCACGGTTCACATATTGCTGAAGCCTGGCTTGGAGAATTTTGAGCATTACTTTACTAGCATGTGAGATGAGTGCAATTGTGTGGTAGTTTGAGCATTCTTTGGCATTGCCTTTCTTTGGGATTGGAATGACAACTGACCTTTTCCAGTCCTGTGGCCACTGCTGAGTTTTCCAAATTTGCTGGCAATATTGAGTGCAGCACTTTCACAGCATCATCTTTCAGGATTTGAAACAGCTCAACTGGAATTCCATCACCTCCACTAGCTTTGTTCATAGTGATGCTTTCTAAGGCCCACTTGACTTCACATTCCAAGATGTCTGGCTCTATGATTTGATTGTTTCCAACACAGAGGAGATTTTAAACCTAAATTACTATAGCCTGGTGTTATCTATATAAATCCATCCCATAATTGTTGGAGATTTTTTTTCCTCCTTTGCTGAAACTTTTCTTGTTACTCTAATTGAGCTTGAGTAATAGAAAAAAGCTCAAATTTATGACCAGAGTCAGAACAGGCATTATTATTTGGCCCGGTGTGGGGATCCCATCTAGTAATATCACAGTGACCTGAATATGACTATAATTTTTTTTTAAGTAAATTTTCTCAGGGCCAACCAGTAAGAGTCTCGTAGTAGAGAAATTTACCAAGGTAACCCAGAACTAGACACAGGTAATTGGCCACAAACCCAACAATTGAATTGATTTCTAAAACTAGCATAGAATCAGGCCTATGATAGAAAAGCACTTGATTTATATGCAAAGGTCTAAGAAGTCAAGAAAACATAAATGATCATACGAATCAGGTCCAGCATCTTGGGGAAGCTGTTTACCTCTGATGTCGTCGTCTTCTCATCCTGGTGTAGTGTAGTTTCTCCTGATAAAAAAGTCCTTCTATCCAGGTTGGAGACAGTCTCTTAAATTATGTCTTTTTCTAGTCCTGGTTGCAGGTCATGAGGCATCTGATCTTCATCCAAAGATAGATTACTGAGATCAGCTTCAGAAACAAACTTAGGGTGTTCTTTAAGAAGTCAATTAAATTTTACATTAATATCACATAACAGCAAAGAACTATCTAAGAGATGAGTCTTATTAGATGCAGACCTCCATTAACAAACTGGGATTTAACATTTTTTGAAATATCTTTTTCTCCCTAAAGTTACCCACATTTTTATCAAATATAACCAAATTAAGGCTACTTTGTTTGCAAAATAGGTCTGTTCTCACTAATTTTGGTCTGATGATTTTTATAACCATAATTGATTACAGACTTTTTATTTTGCTGAAACATTTATAGAGTCTCAGACTGAACTTTTAAAATAAAACAAGGCTGGGAAACTCACACCAAAGCCTTATCACAGATTTTTGCCTAACAAATCTAAGTGAATTCTTCCCTTTTTAAGGTCTCAAAAATTTCTTGAGATTTTTGAACCCGTGAGATAACCTTCCTAACTCATTTGATAAACTTACTGGAAACCTAAGAATTTCCAATTTTTGGAGGAGTCAGATAGAAAATATTATTGTTTTTTGTTTGTAACATTTAATTTTACCAAAGTATTGTTATAATTAGTTTGATAGGAAGGTTTTCCCTACTCCCTGAAAACATAAGATTCAAACCCATAATTTTTCAGATAGAAACCATAAAATTTGTAAGCATATTTGCTGGTTCATTCAGTCCTTTTGTTAACTTTTGTGAAGTCATCAGCTTTTCCATTAGAATACCAGGACATATCAGAATGTTAAGAACTCTGTATAATTTCTAGAATATCTGTATTAGTAATTTTATCATATATTATAACATGAGCAGATTTATTACTCATTTGATAATCTTTTTCATGTAATTTAACCAACCAAATAAACACAGTTTAATATATCTCTTTGGGATGTTTCAGGGGCCCTCTGAAGTACCCCCAAAGTTAACTAGAGGTCAAAAGAACTTGAAAAGAATTTGATTTAGGAAGTTTTATTGAAAAGATCAATCAAAAGGGTTTAGAACTTTGGTCAGATTTAGTTGATGGGTGTATCATTTAGCTTGTTGATATGTCACAATGGGCGTAAATACCAAGGCTCAAGGTCTAGTGAAAGTCAGCTCTGTCATCTTGGACCCAACTATTCAATAGACTTCCAACACTTAGCACACTTGGCACAACCCTTAGAAATTTAAGTTATGCCAATTTGGAGAGACTATTTTCGACAGATATTTTTAAAGAATAATTATTCTTAATAGAGTTTATATAAAAGCTCATATCTCATTTACATTTTTTAGAAGTTTCTTCACTCGAGGTAATTTCCTTGTTGACAAACTTGTAACAGATATAATATTTCTATTAAACCTAGGTACAATGAAAATATTCTACTTAATATCAATTACTCTAAGACATGTCTATATTAGATAGGTCAACAAACAAACATTAATATCAGGTATTTAATACTGAATATTTCTCAGTTCACATGAACCTGAAATTTATGGTTTAATTTAGAATTATTTGATTTGTAAGCACTTACCTTTTTTTAAGCCAAACAAATAGAGCTCATTTACAAATTAACCTCAAAAATATTACCCAGAGACAAAGACATACCAAGACATGTTTAGACAGACACAGTGCAAGATCTAGCTTCAAGTCTTTTTTCCCTTTTTCCTCAGTGTCAGGAGTTAGAGATGGTCTAGATAAGTGTTCCTGAGAGCCCTGGTCTCAAGGCACAGGGAAAGAAAATCAAGTTCTAATAAAATGGCGGCAGGTCTAACCAATTGGTTGCCAGACAAAGCAAAATGGCCATCAAAAATCACAGCACAGAACACAGAGTTAAAACACACACATATAAACCTGGCAGTCCTCATCAGACACTCCCTTAAATACAAGAATACTGTCTCTCAGAAAACCTCCTATAGAGACACAGAACTTCAGATAAAGGAAAATATCTCAGGTCTTCAAAGATTTCAAAGGCAGGAAAGGAAGCCAGGTTGAAAGAAGAAGGGAAGGAGGCGGGAGAGGGGGGCACAAGGGCTGGCCTTACAGAAGTCTCCTGCCACCTACAGATACCCAGGCGTTATGGGACTTTACCCTGGGCCTCCAGAGAAAGGAGGACTGGAACTCGACCCTACCGGAAATCAGACCAGACCAGAAGCAGAATTCGAGTTCTTTGCTAAGAGGAGGTGATCAGTCTCCAATCCTCAGCTCAGGCTGAGGGCCCTTCGACCAGATTCCTGTGTCCAGGACCGGGGGACTAGAAAAACGGGGAAGGATAGGAAGGGTTAAGGAGAGGAAAGAGAGAGGGAAGGGGAGAGAGGTCAATAAAGTCTCTTGTTCCTTACCCGGCCGGGGCACTCTGCCCAGTTGTCTACGTCAGGAGGAGACCAGGGACAAAAGGGTCCCAGTTGTGGCTGCTGGGTCTGGTCCATTGGCAGGCAAGCTGGCCCCTGAGTACCCTGAGTGGTCAGGAGGTCAGTCTCAGCGAAGAAGAGTCCCCGCCAGAGTCACCATTTGTTGCAGGAAGGCAGATTCTTCCAGGGCCCAAAACTGGGCTCTTGTCTAACTCTTCAGTGGAGAAGTAGAAATAGATTAGATAGTAAGAGTCTTTTAAGTTAAGGTGTTTAGACTTGATTATAGGAATGATGAGAATTATTTGTGGATTTTAATCTGGTATGTATGATCATACTTGTGTTTTATGGGGATCACTTCAAGAAGGATTACTCTGAAGGCTGTGTGGAGGGAAAATGAATGGCATAGGAGTAAATAGTGGTAAGGAGACTGGTTAGGATACTGTTTAAGCAAAATTTGTCAGAGATAACAATGACTTAGGGTGGTGGTAAAGATGGAGATAAAGGAAATTAACGTGATTCTGGGGAGGCATTTTGACAGGACTATGTCTTTAGTTGGATGAGACAGAAGAGTTGAGATCCTTGGATTAATTATATGGGCTCCCTGGGTAGACTCTAAAGCCACAGAGGAAAAGCTTAGATAGTGAGCAAAGAAGAGCAATGACTTCACTTCTGAACGTGATGCACTGGAGGGTTTATGAGATACCAAGTAGGCTGTTGTTCATCAGGCAGTTAGGTAAGTGAGTCCAAAGAGCAGCAGATATGAACTGAGATGAAATATAGGGGTGAGCAGTACATGGATGCCAACTGAGGCTCTGTAAGTTAATGCTATCAGTTATGCACACCCAGAATGGGAACAACAGAGGACCTATGATGGAGCCTCAGAGAAACACTGACATTGATTTTTTCAAAATGTGATGGTTTAAAGATAACATTGGATGAAAACATCTTAAAAACGTTTTTAAAGAAAAAAGGAAAGCTTGCAAGCCTGAGAGTTTTCTTTTTCAGAACTGATTTCCCGGTTTACTTGCACCTCAAGTGAAGTCATACAAATTCCAATCAGAGTCTCTTCTGTTGTGGTTAAATTGATTCTTGAACACAAACCATTTTAAAACATGCAATGAAAAAAAAAAAAGAATAAAGTAAAATCAAAGCATCAAATTATCCATGGCTAAAACTTTTGAATTTAGCGCATAATGAAAGCAACCATAAAATGCAGTGTTGCCAACATTCAGTGACGGCTAAAGAAGAACCTTGCTTCCTTTCCCTCTTTTCACCACTGACTTACAGTATCTTGCCATTTTTAAAATCCTTTAGAGATATGGATCTTTTTGTATTCTCTCTCCCATCTTGATCTCACAGGTGTGTGGCAAAAACCAAGAATAATGGCTCCCAACTTGCTCTTTAACTGCTTGTAAAGGACCTTTGAGTAATTGGCAGAGCCACTCTGCTGTTTTATGTGGACAAACCCATGTCCACAAAACTTTGATTTTTGGTAAGATTGTAGTAGAACTCTTCCTCCTTCTTAAACACATGGTGGACCTATTCCTTATCCTGACATATCATCCAACTTTGTTTCTGTTTTCCCCTCTGGGGAGGATAATGTGGTTTACATTCTTTTAGAAGTCTTGGACACCAAGAATGTTGAGGTCAGCCTAACTGGGGAAGTGAAGGAAAAAAATGTCAGTTAACCCAGCCCTGAAACCTCAGGAGTGTGCTCCATAAAGGCCATTTCTCCTTGTTTTTCTTTTTTCCTTTTGTGTATTAACCACAAATAACCCATAGCCTTTAAATCAGATTCACAAAAAGCCACCAACAAATGTTTAAGGCATCTCAACAAGGTTTCCAAGAAAGTCTTAAATTGTGTTTGTATGATAAGCAACATATCAACTTTCTTTTTTTACCCACTGTCTCCTATTGATGCAAAAATTACTGAAATCTCACATTTTAAGAAATCAGGAATGTAACAGAAGAAATCGTTATATTTCTCTAAGGTAACTACTTTTAAATGAAATAAATGAATGTGTAGTTAGACAGGGAAAGTCCAAGGAGTGAGAGACCTACATGCCCTCCAAAATAGTTGGATGCTAGTGTTTTTTATGGGCAATTCTCAGTCAATATAGAGAAATACCTTTCTTTAAAAATAAATTACAAGACATTTCTAAAATGTCTTTGGATTTAAGTTCTTTTAATTTGGGAAGAAGGAAAGCAAAAACCCAATGGAGTAGATTAACATTGAGGTTATTTTCCTGGCAAATTATAGTGGCTTTTTTTTTTTCCTCCAAAAAACCTGTGGATTTACTAAATATTATATTAATACTTTCATTTGGATTTGGGGAAAACACACACGCATACTCAAGTATACACATATATGTAAAAGTCCTTCTTTTCCTTTAGGAAACATTTTTAAAATTATCCAGCAGAGAAGGCAATGGCAACCCACTCCAGTACTCTTGCCTGGAAAATCCCATAGACAAAGGAGCCTGGTAGGCTGGAGTCCATGGGGTCGCTAGGAGTCAGACACGACTGAGGGACTTCACTTTCACTTTTCACTTTCATGCATTGGAGGAGGAAATGGCAACCCACTCCAGTGTTCTTGCCTGGAGAATCCCAGGGACCGGGGAACCTGGTGGGCTGCCGTCTCTGGGATCGCACAGAGTCAGACACGACTGAAGCGACTTAGCAGCAGCAGCAGGAGCAGCAAAAATTATGAATGACATGTAAACAACCAGTGTTGGATGGTATGAGAAAGAATAATACAGAGTTTTGAATATTTTGATAGAGGGATCTGCTCCTGCACACCTGGTCTTTCTTCTGAGGCATACTTCCATGTAGTGTATTACATATTCTAAAATTCCTTTGTTATTCATGCCACAGAAATTTCCATGGGTTCATATACTGTGCCTGGATGTATAACGTAGTGTGGAGATAGTCAAGTAAAGGAATAGACAAAGGGAAAGCAAAGTAATTCACTTGAAATCCACAGACCTTTACAATGCTGAAAAGTAAGTAAAAGCAGATGTTGTAAAGTTTAGAAAATCAAGACATTATTTTCCTGTTTCCATTGAATTTTTTCTAAACACATTTTAAGTAAGCTTTGAAGTAATACAAAGTCCTCTGTTTGTTTTGCTGATAGCATCTTTTGTAAAAAACTTTATCAATGCTTGTTTAAGTTGTAGACTAAATGATATCTCAGTTGGTGAAAGAACTGACTGTATCTCCTGGCAAATACAATACTGCAATGCTGAAATTACTTACAATGTCTGAGTCACTCAGATATATAGATGATTAGATCTTTGGAGTTTAATGTTAAACAGTTCAGTTATTTTGCTATGAAAGCACAAACATGGATCCCCAATATTTCATTATTCATACACTTTGCATTTAATTTTATATTTTATGGAGACTTTGTTTTACTGCGTAATAGAGAGAACCTGCTTTGTGAATCTTTGGAATTATTCTGAAGAAGGTGGCCTCGGAATTTGAAAATAAGGCTATTTGTGTTGCTGTCCTCTTCCCTTCTACTCTTCTCTAATGCAGACACTTATTAAACTTAAAAAAGTCTTACAGTGTGGTCTCTAGATATGAAGGTTATTTCAAATGAACTATCATCCTTCGATTTGGTTCTGAAACTTAATACCTAAAAGAGCCCGAGGGAGAGTTCATTGCCAGAGCAAGGTGTTTGCCAGCTCAGGGAAGCTCCAGGACAGGTGCCCATCCTCACATGCTCCCACTGGCCCTCATCATTCGGAGTCACTGAATGTCTTCCAGCTGTTAGAGAATGTCCTGGGCTCAAAACAGCATCCCTGCTGAGGTTATTTTCAGGGTCTAAGCCAATTCTGGAAATGACTGGCTGCTAAAATATGGAACGAGGGAAATCAGTTTCTATCAACAACATAAACCATCATCTGTCTGTTATTACATCCATTCAGCTGGGTCACATATGACTCAATAATCAAATTACCACCCTATATATCTTAAATCTGTATGTTCATTTGACCACCATATGGACATGGAAAAGCAAAAATAATTTAGGCTGTCTTCTCTATATTTTTTTTCTTTTAAATGTGTTTTTCTGCATACAAGTAAAATGTCTGTAAAATTTTGAAAATTATATAATATAAATAGCTAAAATCTCCAGTGGGGGCCTCCCCTCCTCCCTGTCACTTGACATGTTAACAGTTTGGTGTGTTTCAACTACTTCTTAATCATTCATGGAATTTTCTATTGTTGATATTTTACTAATGCAATTTTGGCCTTTTAAAATTAATTTAAGTGAAAAATTAGCTGGGTCAATCAATAAACAACTTCAAAAGTAGGTAAAATTTAAGTGGGAAAAAATAAAGCAGTTTGTTTTGTTTTGTTATTCATGCTTCAAATTTTTTCAAGAAGCATTTGAAACGGCTTACAATAAAAACCAGGGCAAAGGAAAATACAAGCAAGAGCTACTCATAAACTGTAAATAAGAGAAAGAAAGGGGAAACAGAGAAGAGGGAAATGGTAAGTCAAGAAGTTGGAGTGGTAGAAAGCTGTGCTGCTTGATAAAAACAAAACAAAACCAAACAAAAAAACATTGCCCAACATTTCAAAGTGATCTTCCTAGTTCTTACTGGGTTGCAATAGGAAACCAGTTCTTTCAAGATGAATTTGCATAGGAATCCATCTATGATCAAAATATGACCCTCACAGGGTCTTTGTAATTAACAATGTCACTTTCAGGTAGGGACGATGCTTCATATAAATTTGTGTTTCTAGGACCTAGCACCTGAAGAAGGCAATGGCACCCCACTCCAGTACTCTTGCCTGGAAAATCCCATGGACGGAGGAGGCTGGTGGGCTGCAGTCCATGGGGTTGCTAAGAGTCGGACACGGCTGAACGACTTCACTTTCACTTTTCACTTTCATGCATTGGAGAAGAAAATGGCAACCCACTCCAGTGTTCTTGCCTGGAGGATCCCAGAGACGGGGGAGCCTGGTGGGCTGCCGTCTATAGGGTCGCACAGAGTTGGACATGACTGAAGTGACTTAGCAGCAGCAGCAGCAGCAGCAGCAGCAGGGCCTAGCACCATGCTATCCAACTGTTTTTTAGTGGCAAGTAGTGTCCAACTCTTGTGACCGCATGAACTTCGGCACTGCCAGATTCCTCTTGCTCATGGACTTTCTAGGCAACCCCTGGAGTGGGTTGCCATTTCCTTCTCCAGGGAATCTTCCCAACCCAGGGACTGAACCCAAGTCTTATGCATTGGTAGGTGGATTCTTTACCACTGAGCCACCAGGGAAGTCCCTATACTGTCTAATAGCAGACCCTAAACACATTTAATTGGAGAAGGAAATGGCAACCCAGCCCAGTGTTCTTGCCTGGAGAATCCCAGGGATGGGGGAGCCTGGTGGGCTGCCGTCTATGGGGTCACACAGAATCGGACACAACTGAAGCAACTTAGCAGCAGCAGCAGCAGCAAACACATTTAATAGAACAGCAAATGAATGAAACAGTGAATCAAGCAGTGAGAGAGTGACCACAGTACTTGTTAGCAGTTTATTTATAATGCATTTGTGTTCCACCTATGATTGTTTTGTGTTATTACGTCATCACCCATTAAATTCAAAAGCATAATGTTCAGTTCATTCTTTTTTCTTAAAAACAAGTATTAGCAAGTGCCTAGTGGCATAGTTTGAGAAGCTGTAAATATTAAAGTAAGTAAGACAGTTTGTGCTTTCACAGAGCTTATAATCAAATGGGGCAGATAGAGAAATAAAATTTAGAAGAAAAAAAAAAAACAGTTGCAATACAGAGAATCAGATAGATAAGTTCAGGATGCTGTGAGAGCCCACAGAAGAATAGCTATTGCAGACCAAAGAAATGGGAAAGATGAAATCCTTTGAGACCAGAACAGGGCTGTAGGGTGTGTACAGAGAAACATGGTTGAGGTATGTAGCTGCCTTTTGATCTGGCCTAAAACAGGGGTAACACTTGGGCTCTTGAAGAGAGAGTGGTTAATATAGGCTATCCTCTTGACTGTCAGATGTTTCAGGCAAGATTTGACTCATGTCAATGTATGGCAAAACCAATACAGTATTGAAAGTAAAATAAAGTAAAAAAAAAAAGCCATCATATATTGAAAAAAAAAGAATAGTTAAAGTTCTTTTAATTTTTTAAAATTGAGATTATTAGCAAGTGTCTGAGGAAGAGATATCCTTAGCTTTAGACTGAAGGACAGAGGTACGCTAAATGTTAGGTAGCATGGATTATTGTAAACTCTGATGGCTCATGGAAAAGGCATAATTGAAGAGAGATGAATGGAAGAACTATTGAAAAGATTGGGTACATTTAAGGAAGGGAGAGTGAAGCACCAGGGTTTGGCAACCGTGGGAAACCACTACCAACCATGGCCATAGCTGAAGCAGAAGGCTGCCTTATAGGCTTTCTGGCCTTAACCAGCAGAAACAGCTCTAAGCTAGGCTTGGAGAGGAGGAGGCTGGGAAAGAAATATTTAACTCTCTCTCCTCTCCTGCCTTTGAATTCTTATCAGTATCTCCCTTTGGTTGAACCTAACTGGATGTCAGTAGGCAAAAAGGGAGTACAGTTGATGTAGTTCTTAGAAATTAGCCTCTTGGGAAAAAGGTGGAAAAGAGAGGAAGCAAAGGGGCAAATGAAGAATATGTAGCATAATTAAGGATCTTTATTTCTAATTCAACAATGGAGTGCTGTCCAATTTCATTCAATAAATGGATATAAGTTATGTGTTATAAAATATAGAAAACGTTGGTTTCAACCTTAGAAGAGAATACCAAGTCAGTAGAAACAATGTTCTTTGTTGTAGAAAACACAGTTTTTCTTTCTTTTTTTTTTTTTTTTGCAGCATGTGAGATGTTTTGTTGTTGGCAATGCTACAGAAAAAAATTAAAGATTTATTAAATGAATAAAGTATTAAGTTGTCTTTGGAATAATTGCTCTTTCTTCTTTCCATTTTCTAAAGGAAGATGCTACTTGATTGATTTAGACAGAGGTCAACTGGGGAGATAAGGAGACTGGTTCTAGAGAGGGTTGAAGAGCCAGATTTCTGAGCCTCTTTCTAGAACTTTCTAGGAATTTTATATCTCAGCTGCACAAATAGGGTTTTTTTTTTTTTTTTTTAATGTAGAAGAAAGCCAGGAGTTGATTTGAACACTATAGGTATGCTTCCAAGACTATATTGTTGTTTAGTTGCTAAGTTGTGTCCAACTCTTGTGACTACATGAACTATAGCCTATCAGGCTCCTCTGTCCATGGGATTTTCAGGTAAGAATACTGGAGTGAGTTGCCGTTCCCTTCTCCAGGGGATCTTCCCTACCCAGGGATTGAACCCACATCTGCTGTATTGGCAGGTGGATTCTTTACCACTGAGCCACCGGAAAGCCCTAAAGTCAAGAGAAATGATTAAGTTCCTTGGTCAACCAACAAGTAATGTGTTCCCAGGAGGCCACCCTAGGTTTTGCTCAACTAAGACAGGTTTGCACTTTATTCTGAACCCATGCCAGAGCGCACAGTAGCAGAGTATTTAACCTGGACACTAAGAAAGCCTGTTGGCTTCAGGAACGATGCCAGGAGAGAGCTTGGGAAACAGGGACGGGCTGTACTGAATGAACCTGGGAACCAAGCTCAAGAGTGATGCCTTGTCCCAGGACTAAGTTGTCACCTAAGTGTGTATGGTTTGTATTATTATTGTTGGTATTTTAAGGTTATATATCTGATGGTAACTGTGTTTTCTACATAAGCATGTGTGACTGGAAGGTCTACTTCATAAGCAGTGGTTCTTTTAAGGCTGCTAGACCATTTCCTGACTTCTCATTTTAAACAATATTTCCAGAAACTGTTCTCCTTATGACTCTTGCTCTTTGGTTTGCAGTCAACCAGAATCCTTACCTCAAATAAAACCCTTGCTTGTCCCCTACTTATGACTGAGTGTGGGAGGCTACTGACAGTGCTGCAATTTCCCAGAATTCACTAATTTGAAGCGGCCTTTAGGACAGCTTTGGAAATCAGAGCATGGGGCCTGGATGAAGAGTGCTCTCAAAATTTGGGACTGGTTTACGAAAAATATGAAGATGAAAATACTGTATTAAATAGATTTCAAGATACATTTCCCCCACACGGTAACAGCTCTGAAACTAGGGTATATTGTATAATTGCTGTAGCCTTACAAAGGGCTTCCCTGTTGCCTCAGCTGTAAAGAATCTGCCTGCCAGTGCAGGAGACATAAGAGAGGCAGGTTTGATCCCTAGGTCGGGGAGATCTCTGGAGAAGGAAATGGCAGCCCACTCCAGTATTCTTGCCTGGAAAATCACATGGACAGAGGAGCCTGGTGGGCTATAGTCCATGCGGTCTCAAAAGAGTCAGACTCAACTTAGCAGCTAACCACCACCACCAACAACAAGCCTTACAAATAATTAGCAGCATTTTCCTTTTGCTACACAAAAACAATGATGCATTTGATGATGGATGGCCTCTTAGAGTCCTTGAAAAACTGAACCTTGGAAGGATGTTTGTAAATATAATTTGGGTATTTTTCTATCTTCAATAACTGGAATGTATCTCTGGCACCTAAATGTAACCCCCCAAAACAGTAACCTAGTAATAATTTTGTAATGATTACCAGAAATACTGAATTGAGACATTCTGAGACTGCATTCTGACTCAGAGCCTATGCCATTTATAAGGGCGGGGGTTAGAAAGATGGCTGCATATGAGCCAGGCATTTTTCTTCTTTCCTATAAAGTAATTGGAAAGGAATTGTCTACCTGGGGCTTGTATTTAAAAGGAAATTGGAAATTGCTAGCTTATAACTGTTTACCTGGCATTGTCCAGGTCTCTGAAAAATAGTATCTGATGGGCACAAGTTGTCTGTATCACTGTCATGATAGTGATGTATTCTGCGGTAGGATCAATGTAACATGCTTTTCCATTTTCATCAATACCATGTAAACATCTCTGCTTTTATTCTCTACTTGCCAAGAAACCTGAATTAGCTTTCCGGGGGATTTATGCCCTTGAAGATCTGTTGGACGTTTTATAAATGGGTAATCACTTTGGAATGTGGCTTAACATGAGCACAAACGGACAAATATCCTAGTATCTTTCTGCATGTATGGTCACAGCACTTCATCTTGTCTTATAAAATTATTTGAAAATTGTGCTTTCAAGGAAACTCTTGATGTTTCAGAGCCTTGTGTGAAGAGGCCTTATCCTGGAGACATTGGTATGATGCTTGTCCAGTGAGGAAGGCAGCCCAGGATTAAGAGGCTGTGAGCCTGACAAGGGCAGCTTGCTTCCCCCTCTGTGCCCTATCTTCATTGACAAGCACCATTTCACCCAAAGCCCTTCTTGATTCCAGTGTGGTGGTATGTGGTGATTCCACAAGTGTCTTAATCATTTCCAGGCTTGCTTATAAATTGTTTTAGAATAAACAGTCTCTCTTTGTGCCTCATTATGCACTGTACCAGGAACATGGTGTGCAGTTCTGGTGAGCTCAACGAAGATGTGATTAAAGCAAGCAGGTCCAGAGAAAGTTAACTAACACTGGCAGAAGAATAGGCCTCTATATTGATTAATTAGCTTAAATTGGTGAATTCATTCACTAAATATTTTTCCACATGTAGCGTAAAAAGAGGACTCTATTTACAAAAGAAGAAGGTTGAGATAGAGGATGTGATTAAAATCTATAAAATTATGAAAGCTCTGCTTTCTTATTTATAGAATTCTGGTATACTAGGACTCAGAGCACTCTCAGAAACTTAAAAGAGGTCTACAATGAATAGAGACTTGTGGAATGCATTATCCCAGGATGTGGTGCAGATTGAAAATATAAATAGATTTATTAAAAGTTAGATAAGCTCATGAATAACAGATTGGGGAAACAATGACACTTTGGGGGTATGTCCACAACTCTTAAAGGGGATCAGACATACTCTTCTATGTCCCTTGGTGTGCCCATCAGAGAAGGAATATCGTGATGAAATGGACCACAGGGAATGTATATATAACAGTTGGTTTAGGAAGGTAAGACAACTACAAAAATGTGGATGAAATTGGGCTCATTAAATTATCCAGGTTCCAAAGACATGTAAATAAAAGAGCTGCCTGTGACTTCTAGAGCATTTGGTGGTGGAAAACCTCTGTGAAAGAGTGTACTTTGTATGCTAGGAGCATCTGATCTTTGTTATCAGAGGAGTGAACAATAATGTGCATATGTTGGACACAGGCAGAATTAGGGATCATGTAACCTTCTGTTTCATAGACCACCACGTTGCTTGTGTCAAGCCTCGTTTTGCAGAGAACTAAGATTTTGCCTGCAATTAATGCATAATAAATGAGACCCAGCCAAATATATATAAAAAAAAGAAATGAAAGTTTCCTTTAAGCTATATCCTTTTAAAATGTTCCTGGAAGGGGGCCTCTATTCTTTTATTTAAAACAAAACGGGAAATGCGGTAGAAATATTTTTGTAGTATTTTTTTTTTTGCAAATAAATTTTATTGGCATTCTTTGTTGTCTCTCCCAGTATGAATTAGTTCCTTACATGATTTACTTCTGTTTTCAACAAAGAAGGCTGAAACTAATTTAAATTAAAACAGCCTGCAGTTCTATTAGGATGCATGTGGTACTGTTTCTCACCTTCTATCTTCACTGATGATAATAATGTATTTTTTCTTTCACCAATTTGCTGTCATGTTTTAAAAAAACATCTCCACATGCGTTCATAAGCACATATTTGTACATGCATGAAGGACAGAGGCATTTAAAAATTAGGAGGGTATAATCTATTATTGCCACAGATAATGCTCTCAGCACTTTGTGTTATGAGATGGTGGATGCAGATAGATGCTATTGAAAACCATATCCTTGAGTCTGAGAAATGGTCAACTAATATGATCATAGAGTTAAGTATTAATAAGAGAAGCACTTAAGTTTTTTTTTTTTTTAAAGACTTGAAATGCTTGATTTAGCTCCTAATGTTTTGGTAGTCTCAAAAATTATAAGAAAATTATGTTTACAGATCTTTTTCTGCTGTATGATTTCTTTATGGCCTTTGTATGTCTTTCACACAGAATATGCACGCTAGGTGTTAATAAGAAGTCAATGCCTATACAATATATTTTTCAACCGAGGAGCATCATTTGTAACTGAACAGGCAAATAAATTACACTGGATATTAGCATCTGGAAGTATTTTTCCAGGCAAGTAACTAGTGAGTTTAAGTCAATTAATACAATTAAATTGCATCTAAAATTAGATGGTACTAAATGATTTCAATATAGCTATGTGATACCAATACAATATGTAGTAGTATCAAAGAATGCAGCCCAAACTGAGAGAACAAAACATATATAACTCTTTGTGAAGCTTTCATTTAATGAAAATCTACTGCAAGTAAAAACATCATACCTTAATTTGTTATAGTGCTTTTACATTTAAGACATACTTTATTACATGTTATTTTATTTGCCCCACAAAATAACTCTGTGTAAATTGTCACTCCCACTTTATTGACAGGGAAACTGGTCCCAGAGAAAGTACTTTAATCAACATCATAGAAAAAAAAATCTCCTAATGTCTCCCTTTTCTGATCTTTGTTCTTTTTACTTCGTGTTGCTAGAATGACCTTTCTCCTACTGAAATTCCTTTGAATACTTAGCATTGCCTGTGTGTTTCTGTCCATATTGTAGTGACTTACTAGCCTAGGCCTCCCTTGTGCCTGTCTGTATTCAAGCCCAGGGTTTGGAAACTTTTTCTGTAAGGCACCAGATAGCAAATATTTTTGACTTCATGGTCTATACCACAGTTGTTGCAGCATGAAAATGCTCATGGATTATATGCAAACAAATGAGTATTACTGTGTTCTGATGCAACTTTATTTACCAAAAAAGGTGATATCCCAGAGTTTGGCCTGCAGGCTAGTTTGCCAACCCTGATTTTAGAATAAAAATGCCTCAGACTATAGGAAGAAATCATCAGAAAGTCTATTTATATTTTGTTTTTAATTCTATCCTTTAAATTTTTTGTGTGTATAATTTATATTATACACAGTATATATATGTATATTTAAATTATGTATTGCTTTTTAATTTTTATTTATTATTATTAATTTATTTTTTGGCTGTGCTGTGTGGCATACAAGATCCTAGTTCCCCAACTGTAATATACTGACTTTTAAAATTTAGGCTATCCATAGCACATGGTTGTTGTTGTTTAGTCAGGAAGTCATGTCGGACTTTTGTGACCCCATGGACTGCAGCTTGCCAGGCTCCTCCATCCACGGGATTCTCCAGGCAAAAATACTGGAGTGGGTTGCCATTTCCTTCTCCATTCACATGGTTAATATTATTTTTTACTGTAGGATTTGTACTTGGTAAATGTGAGAGGTTAACTGTCTGCTCTACCAACCTACTCCAAGGCTTCTGGCAATTTTCAGGACATAGTAGACTGTTCTCTGCCTCTGTGCTTTTGTTCATGGTATCCTCTCATGTATTTAGCATTCTTTTTACTTGTTATTCCTTCTCAGACCTTCCCCTCCAGGATCGCATTCACTGACGTATATTCTTTTTTTAGTTGTTTTTTACTCGGAGGGAAATTGCTTTACAGTGTTATGTTAATTTCTGCCATACAACATAATTATACATAATCAGCCATTATTATACATATCCCCACTCTCTTGAGCCTCCCTCCTCTCTCCCCTGAAGTATATTCTTTAAAAATTCCTTTATCTGTGGTTTACCAGAAGGAAAATTTCTTCATGTGCCTGAAAACATCTTTATAATAAAGATAATTTTGCTGTGTGTAGAACTCTAGGTTGGCAATTTTCTCTTAGCACATTAAAGTTGTATTGTAATTCCATTGACTTTTGGACTTCAGTTTTGTCTTTGTGAAGTCACCTGCCAAACTGCTGCTATTTGGAAGTAATCTATTATTTTTTCCTCTGGCTGCTTTCATTTTTTTGGTGTAATGAAGTTCTACTCTGATGTTCCTTTAGGTGCATTTTATTTACCTGCTCAAGATTCATTATGATTCATGAATTAGGGTTGGTGGCTTTTATCACTTTACAAATATTAGGTATTACTTCTTCAATTTTGTCCCTGTTCCTGCCTCAGTATTTTTATCTTCTCTTTCAATTAAACTCCAGTTAAACATATATTTGCCCTCTCTCCTTAGCCTGTGTATCCTAACCTTTCTTTTATATTTCTGTTTTTTCCCACTGTGGTGTGATTCTGAATAATTTCTTCTTCCCTGCTTTCTAGTGTACTAAGTTTCCTCTTATTTAGATTGCAGTTGAATCTATTCATTGAGATTCATTTTTTACCTTTTTATTGGAAATAACTTCAAACATTTAAAACACATGGATAACTTGAAGAAAAAATATAAACAGTACAAAGAACATCTGTAAACTCTTTGCCCAGATAGGCCTATTATGATTGTACTCCATTTGCTTAATTATTTGTGCTCTGTTGCTCTTTCTATGTTTAATTGTATATATTATATAAATTAAAGGTATATATAAGTAATCATTTTCATATAGATATACATATGTGCATATATGTATATATATGTAAATATTTTTATGAAGCATTTTTTTATTCCCTCCCCCCACCAACAACCATAAGTTTGTTCTCTAAGTCTACAAGTCTCTCTGTCTGTAAATAAGTTCATTTGTATTATGTCTTTTTAGATTTCGCATATAAGGGGTGTCATATGATGTTTCTGCTTTTCTGACTTATTTTACTCAGAATGACAAATTCTAGGTTGCTAGATATTGCTTCATCTTTACTTTCTTTTGTTGGGTTTTTACATACTATATGCATTTTTGTAAGCCTCTTTAATTTTCTTTGACAAGATGGAGTCCAAGTAAATAAAAAAATGTGCACAATCATTTGGGTAGTGCGTGTTGTTAGATGCTTTCCTTTCATATGTGACATCTGTATCAATCTCCTGCTACAGCTTTTCTTTCCTGAGATGCTGCAGGAATAGAAGCACTTGTAGCACTTGTATACATCATGGTCCTTTACCCCTGATTACTTCACTATTTGTTTCTGAAGAATAGGGTATTTTCAAGTAACTATAGTAAAGTTATCAACTTCAGTAAATTTTGACATGGTAAATTTAAGTTCAACAATTAGAGTATTGGTACGGTGATTCCCTGTTGACTCAGATGGTAGAGAATCCGCCCGCAATGCAGGAGACCTGGGTTTGATTCCTGGATCAAGAAGATCCCCTGGTGAAGGGAATGGCAACCCACTCCAGTATTCTTGCCTGGTGAATTCCATGGACAGAGTAGCCTGGCGGGCCACAGTCCATGGGGTTGCGAAGAGTCAGACATGACTAAGTGACTAACACACACAGTGCTTTTTATCTAATCTACTGCTGTATTCCATTTCTCAGTTGACTCAAGTATGTCTTTGATAGCCTTTTTTCTCCTCCATTCCAGTGTTCAGTCTGGAGTCAGGTATCATATTCACTTGTCATGTCTGTTAAACCTTCTTTCATCTGAAACATTTCCTTAGTCTTTCTTTTTCTTTTATGATAGTTACTTTTTGAAAGACTATAGCCCCTATACCCACCTTTAAGGAAAAGGGGTTTGTCTATGTTCCTTCATGGTTAGAGTCAGAGGTTATGCATGCTTGGCAAGAATACTACATCAGTGATGCCATTTCTTTCTCAGGGTATTGTATCTGTAGGTAGTGATAGTAATTTTGATCGCTCAGTCAATTTATCTGATTTCTCCACTGTATAATTCTTTTTCCCCTTCTCTTGCAACTAATAAACAGTTTACAGGGTAACACTTTAAGATGATACGAATATTCTGACTCTGTGAAGGGGAAATGGGGAAGAGTTTCTGTTCAGTGAGTATAAGATTTAAGTTATGCAGGGCTACTGTTCAAGAGATCTACTTTACAACATTGTCCTATAGTTAACAATATTCTCTTGTAGACTTGAAAATTAAGAGGGTAAGTCTCATGTTAAGAGTTCTTACATCAATTAAAAAATGAACCCTTTGTCTGTAGAAGGTAATAAAATCAAGTAAATAAGTTAGCTGTGCATGTAAAAACAAACAACAAAAACAACAAAACTAAATAGACTTCACCTTATAAAAATTTCCCCCTAGATTTGGCCTTCACTGATGATTCTTGCCTGATCTAATCTTTACTACAACTGTTGCAAAAACCTTTAAATTAGTTTTATGTATAAAATCTATTCTTTTCAGATAAAATCTATTCTTTTTGCTTAGGGCACATATTGATATTTTCCTTTTAAATTTTATTCCACTTTTCTCTAATTTCTTTTAATATGGTAAGATTAACTGTTTTATAATATATATACAATGATTCACTATCTGAAGTCTGTTGAAGATCTGTTTCTGCATTTTACTCTTTCTCATGGTACTTTTTTAAAGTGATGTGAGTTAGATCTTCACATTTACTCAAGGCTCATTTTATGGTTGCAGCTTCTTAAGGACTTCCCTTCTAATCTGCTCAGTAAAGACATGTTTCTTTACAGTCCCCTGGAGTTGGGTATGGGATAGGGTGAGTTTACTTCTAGTTCACCCTTTCCTTGAGAATATAGTCCTTTGGGGAAAGTGCTGAATGTAGGGAATCTCTTTGATTTGTCTCCCTACCTTAAAGGACCTGAGCTTTGATTTCTTCTCATCCCAAGAGGTCTACAAATAAAAACTCAAAGTTACCTAGCTGACAAATGTCCTGGAGCAAAATGAATTCCAGAGCTCTGCTCACCTCTCTGAGTTTCTGTTTCCCTTAGATTTTAGCCTGGTTATTCTATACTTGTTAGCTTTTTAATGGGTTTAAGATGTTTTCTACATTGACTAACATTGTTTTCAGTGGGAAGACAGGTTTGAATAACCCAAGTTGTGGTATTCCTTCTTACTATATTCTCTGTACTGAGTGTTCTTCTTCATCTGTTCTGTCCCTCAAACACCTCCTTAGTTTTCACGTATCAGTTGAAGTGTCACCTCCTCCATAACGATACCTCTGAACAAATCCCTCTCCCGAGGTACAATAGATTATTCTCTTGATCCAGTTTGCCTTCTTGTCTGTCTTTCCCAAAGAGACTATGATTTCTTTGAGAGCAGGTATCATATCTTGTTCATTTTTGTATCCCTAGGACCTAGTATTGTGGCTGGAAGATTTTTTTGTTCCCAGTGATTAGTAGGTATCTAATGTTCCCAGATACATAGTAGGTATCTAATAAAATTATTTGTTGACAGAACTTTTTTGTCACGTTGGAATTGAGAAAGACTATGGGACAGAACTGGAGAAGGCAATGGCACCCCACTCCAGTACTCTTGCCTGGAAAATCCCATGGATGGAGGAGCCTGGTAGGCTGCAGTCCATGGGATCGCAAAGAGTCGGACACAACTGAGTGACTTCACTTTCACTTTTCACTTTCATGCATTGGAGAAGGAAATGGCAACCCACTCCAGTGTTCTTGCCTGGAGAATCCCAGGGACAGGGGAGCTTGGTGGGCTGCCGTCTATGGGGTCGCACAGTCAGACACGACTGAAGCGACTTAGCAGCAGCAGCAGCATGGGACAGAATGACTAGGACAGAATACAGGACAGGTGACCTAAACAGGTTAATTCATAGGATGAGGTGTTCGTGATGGTAGTAGCAGTGGTGGTAGAATTACTGTGAGTCTGGAAGGGATACATTCTGGTTTATCTAACTGAACAGAAGCGAATTTGGAATGTTTAGGGGTTTATAATTCACAGTTGTTCAGAGATACAGGCTAGGGAAGAGGATCAGTAGAAATCATAGTTCAAACAATTCCTGAACCTGAAAGTTAGATGAGGACTCTCAGTGGCACAAGTGGAGGTGGTTTCAGCAAAGGCCTTTGGCTTGCATTCTGGCCTTGAGACTTGACGGTTGTGTGGGACTACGGTGTGTATTGAGCAACACATGAGCTGCTCCTTAGGGTAAGGCAAACTTCTTTTGGGTTAGCTATTGCACTGAGGGCTAAATTCTCTGGAGAGAGATTTTACTTCCACCAGGCCTGCTTTTAAAACTTCAAAGTTTGGCTCCTTCTAGCGTGATTTACCTGGCACCTTTCCAATAAGTACCAGTCAAACTGAAGTATCCCCAAATCCATGATAATTGCTGCTCCTGGCCCTCCCTCCACAACAAATTCCCCAATTTTTGCCTTTGCTGTATTATTTTCCCATTCTAGAATACCTTTCTTTGTATCTGCTCATGGTTCAAGGCCCAACTAAAATTCTACCTCTCATAAGATATCCTCTCTATTATCTAGCCCATCGACCAAACTCCTATAAACTTATCTAAACTCTCAATATTCTGCATTTAATTATATTCAATTTTGTCATGCTTCTTAATTATTTAACTAGGGTTAATCCTCTTTCCCAGTCTTGATTGTTGACTCCTTAGAGACTATTGTATTCACCTGGTGGACCATTCATTGCTCTAATTATAGTACTGGTTATACACTCAAGAAACGCTTTTTGACTTGTTGAGTATAGACAGAGAGCATCCCCATACCTCTCAAATCATCCTGTCCTGTGTGTGATAGCATCCTAGAAAATTCTAGGAGTTGGATTGAATAGAGGGTCCTTTTTGTTTTGTTTTATACTCTTTGTTTTACAGATGTATAAGAGGGGATTATGTGATTTTCCCAGCTTCAGGCATTTAGAGATTTAAGTCTGGGAGTGGCATAGCCAGAATCACAGTCTAAGCATTGATTACTGCAGTTTAGGACTTACTCTTCTGCTGACTTTTCTGTGAGAGCACAGGCGTAGCATCTTTTACCCTATAATGGGTAGTGTACCATGGAGATGTGGTGTTGTTTTCCTTTCCTGACTTCCAGTGTCTATAGAATTTGATTTAAATCAACACATTGGTGAAAGTTATACCAATTGGATTTGTTTAATCCATATGTAGTTAAAATTAAAGAATCACCAAAACAAAGTATTTCATTACTTCTGTTCTGTTTACAGGTTCTTTTTAGTGTTTTATTTAGACTGTCACAGCTACTCTGTACATAGCAAAGCTATCAGTGAATTATTGTACATGGAGTTTCTCCAGGGGGGCCATGCTGTTCCGACCATTTTCCCATGGAAAGCTCTGCCAGCCCGTACAGTGCCCTGGTGCTTTAAGTCTTCTTGTGGAGGTGGCTTCCCCTTAGGCGGTCATTCTGAAGAGTCTTTCAAGAACCTGAAATGTTGCCATTGGAGCGTTTCCCAGAAGGAAATTGAACCACAGTTTTTTTGAAGTTCAGGGAACTCTCTACCAGGAGTATGTCATGTGTCTAGACATATTCTGATGTGTTTTTCATTACAATAATGCAATAACATGAGCTGCACCAAATGATAGGGTAAATTCATTAAGACTGTTTTCTTGTCCATTTCTTCCAAAACACTCAGCAAGACACACTGTGAACTACCTACATGTAGCATCTGCTTTCTTTGTTTCTTTTCCCTTCTAATTGCTTTGTACTTAATTTTCCTCTCCTACATCCTCCCCCCTTTTTGTTTTTGCTTCTCATTTTTCTCTGAGTAGGAAAGTAAAAGTAAAAGCTTATCAATTCTGCTATATTTTTCAGCTGATTAGAGAGAAAAAAATCATCCTGAACTGACTAATAGAGAGTCAGGGAATTACAAATAAATCAGCAGTTGCATAAGGGAGGTAATGAAATTTAACTAAGGAAATTGGGATCTCTACTGCCATGAAGAAAATAAATGAGACAATGTAGAATCATTATAGGAAGACTGGGTGGTCTACAAGAAAGAGGGCAGATTGTGCAAACTGACATTTGAGGAATCGACCTGAATGTTGTTGCTTGGGACCAGTGCTGTTCATTGATGTCATAGCAAAATGTGCTTAATTTGTAGAACACGTGAGGAACCCTGGCAGACAAGGCAGGCTCTGAAATATAGGAGGGCTTAACCTTCTTGTCTCTGAGGTGTGCTTCCTATTTAGAATAGAAAGTTCAGGGGCCCTAACCTAAGAATCTCCCTGGAATCCCAGCTGGACTGTCTCCATTCCAGCAGGATCAGAGCACACCTGTAGGAAGAGGGCTTTTCCTTGCAACCACCCACATTGACTTCCTTGTGCATACCCTGGTTTCAGAGATGACCACCACCCTCTCCCAGCTTCAGCTTACAGGGAGAAGAGAGGCTCTATTGGGCAAAACATGCCCCGGCTCAGGTTGTTCTCTGTGGTTTGGATTTCTGGTACTATTGTCTTAACCCACTGATCTTCTTAATTTCTGGGCTCTCTCCTCCTTTACATTCAGATATCTCTGCTTCTACTCACCTGGTCTAACTTGCTGAATTCTATTCTCTGTTTTATTTCTGACTACAAGTAGCCATATTTGTCCATGTAGTTGTTTCTTCTTTTCTAAATGCCGGGAAACTCAGAGCCTCTAATTCCAAGGTTGCAGCTATGTGCCATGGGCCAAATCTGACCAACAGTTTTGATTGCCATACCTAGAGTTTATTTGCATCGTGTGTGTGTTTTAATTGGATTGGTTGCTAATAATGTTTTCAGAACTGAAAACTTTCACCTTAAAATCTGGTGTCCCATGAAAAATTGAAAGATTTGGCAGCTGATGCCTGGAACGGTGTATGTTTCTCTCTTTAGTTCTCTGTAGTTCCCACCATTCCTGCTTTTCTTATGGGTATTAGTATTTTTTAATATAGTAAAGAGAAATGGTATATTTTCTTTTATCTCAGTGTTTGTAAATGTTTTTCTAGCAAGATATCCTTCAATCTTGTTCGCTTCCTGATCCCTTAAAAGCATTGACTTGTGACCACTCCTTAGGCCTTGCTGGAGTGGAACTTATGAGGTATCAGGCCCAAGTTTGGATCCAGACAGTGTTGCTCGATGCTACTCTAGTTTTGGCTGGCCCTCTTCCAGTGCCCTCCCTTGGAAATCCCAGACTAGTTACCTTGGGGCGGCAGTATTTGACGATGCCGGGTTCCATCCACACAGGACCCTGTTTATGTTTGTCAGCTCTGTGAAGACTTCTGTTACAGAAGCTGATGCTTGCAGGTTTGCCTTTGTGGTCATTCTCTCCCGCTGTGTACTCACTCAGTCTGACTCTCTCTGCGACCCCTGTAGCCTGCCAGGCTCCTCTGTCCATGGGATTATCCAGGCAAGAATACTGAAGTAGGTTGTCGTTTCCTCCTCCAGTTTCTCCCAGTGGCAAATACCAAAAATCTATTTCTTAAGCTTTTTTGTTTGTTTCAATAAACCTATCCCAAATGGAGTTAGGGCTGTTTTTAAAAGTGTGATTCTGGGAATTCCCTGGTGGCCCAGTGCTTTGGACTCTGTGCTCTCATTGCCAGTGACCCAGGTTTAATCCCTGGTCAGGGAACTAAGATCCCACAAGCTGGGTGGCATGGTCAAAAACTTAAAATATTCTACTTCATATAATTCTATATAAACTTCTATATATCATATAGAGGTCCAGCTTAGAGACAATAAGCTTTGTCTCAGAAGAAGGGGAAGAATAAGTTGCTAAATAATATATATCACGATAACATACTGAAAGATACTATCGTGTAATAATTAATCACTGCATAGTAGTTAGTAGCACTGACTTTGGAGCCAGACTCTCTGGATTCATATTCGTACTTTGTCACTGTCTAGCTGTGTGTAGCTGTGGACAAGTTATTAACCTTCTGACTTAGTGATGATGATAACAATATATACTTCATAAGTTGTTGTAATGGTTAAAAGCTGATGTTTATACAGTGTTTGCCACTTAATAAGTACTCTATAAATGTAAGCTGTTACTGTTATTTGAATATCTCTTATGTGGTAGGCTCTTGTGTCAGATACAAAGATAAATAAGACATGATCCTTACCCTGAAGAGGCTGATGGCTTAATAAATGAGAAGATACTTAAATAATGGTAATTCATTATTTACCATTATGTAAATGTAATACCACAAATACATGCAGGTTAGAATAGTGACCAGGGAGGAAGGGACCCCTATCTGGAGAGATCATGGAAGGTTTCATGGAGATATTTAACCTTTCTTAAGAGAAGTATTTGAGGGAGAGGGAAGGAGTCACCATTAGTTGAGACGCCATGTACATTCATGTGATCCAAGAGTGCAAGGCCAAGTAAGGCTCTTAGGGGCAGACTGACGACTGGTGCTAGTCTGTACACTCCTGCATGGAAAAGGATCTGTCAATTTTAGCAAAACTTGACCACAAATGTGACAGGCCCTCAACAGATCTTGCTATGGTCTTCAAACTCTAATGTCCCCAAAATTCAGTCAGTATTTCAGCTGTTGTTACAGTGCATAACAGAGTAGCATCTATCTAGTCCAAGTCATGCTCCTTCTAACCAGATAGACCAAAATCCAAGTACCCTAAAACTGGGCAAGGTCTCAGACATCATCTGGTCTAATCCCTTCACGTTACAGCCAAGAATATCAAAACCCACAGAAGAAAAGTAACTTTTATAAAATGATTGATTACCATACCTGGCAGCCCCGAACCCAAAATAAATATTGAGATGCCTTGATTATTTCACAGAAGTGATATAAAACAAAGATAGCCACTGAAGGTCTGCTTTAACAGTTGCGTACACAAGTTGGTCAAATGAGTTGCATCTTTACCAATTTAAAGTCTACCAGAAAAGCAAGGGTCACAGTAATGGTAGTAGAGATATAAGGGCTTTGTTATGTAGTAAAGATTGTTTTTTTCATTATTAAATTTCTTACTGTGCTGTGCACTGTTGCTTCAGTCTTGTCTGACTCTGTGTGACCCTATGGACTGTAGCCCACCAGGCTCCTCTGTCCGTGGGATTCTCCAGGCAAGATATTGCAGTGGGTAGCCATGCCCTCCTCCAGGGGATCTTCCCGACCCAGGGATCAAACCCATGGCTCTTATGTTGCCTGCACTGGCAGGTAGGTTCTTTACCACTAGCACCACCTGGGAGGCCCCAAATTTCTGGCATTTAATAAATATTTGCTGACTTGATTTCAACAAATTTCATTGAATTGAGTGGCTCAGATGATTCACTCCCTGGGTTGGGAAGATTCCCTGGAGAAGGGCATGGCAACCCATTCCAGTATTCTTGCCTGAAGAATCCCATGGACAGAGGAGCCTGGTGGGCTACAGTCCATGGGGTCGCAAAGAGTCGGATATGACTGAAGAGACTTAGCACACACAAATAGTACATATGGAGAATAATTTGCCATTTGTATGCTTTAATCATTTTTAAAATTATTTATAGAATTTTGAAAGTTTTGGATGAATATACTATAGTTCTGCTGTTATTTGAATGTGGGAAAGTTCTGGCTATAGGATCCCATGAACATATTCCAAATTCCAAATTGCATTGGTATGATCATTGCTGTGTGGGTAGAAAACTGTTCATATGGAAAACATAAAAAAGCAAACCATTCCAGGCACTATGAGATTTAGGCTGAAGGTTCATCTGTGCAATCTGTGGGTATCTCGGTCTTTGATGTTAATTTGTTAAGATATCAATGTTCTAGATCTTAATATGAATATGCTGTTAAAATGGAAAATGCACTCAAAATTCTGAAGGAAGCATCCACTGACAAGATAGAATTAAAACTCTTGGAATAAGATGTTTACCAAAGGAAAGCTTGTACTTGTATGAAAACTCAAGTTAACATAAAAAGTGACAACAATGTAGTTCATCATTATAAAGAAAAAAGGAGAATAAGATTGGGTCTACTTCCAATTGTACATGGGTATTCACTGGACTCAGTCAATGATATAAGCTTTTTATTGTTTAAGGATTATTATATTTTATTTTATTGTTACTAATGTCTATTGAGTTAGCTGGGAGAATTTCACAAGATTTTAAAATCCAGTAACTTTTTGGCTGAGGATATGAAAAGGGAGCTAGAAAAATCAAAGGAAATTGCACAGTTTATATGAATATCCTCCATTTATAACAATTTGTCCTTTTTCTAGCTGAACTTGCTAAAACTTTCCTAACTTGAATTTATCATAAAATTGATTGGCCAGAAAAAAAAATACTTTGCAAAGGGCAAGTAACTCAAGACCCACCTGGAATACAGCTTTAGGTTCCAACTGTCATTGTATCACAGATGAAAGCAAAACAAAATTGCTTCAAAAAAAGAGCTGGCGTGAGGAATGTCAAGACTGCAAAAGTTAAATATAGTTAGGGAGCCTGTGACTAAAGGGAGGTTATTGTAGGCTTGTATACATATTTGAAAGTTCTAAATCGAAAGGGAAGAAAATGGTACTGTGTTACTTTAGATATAGTGGTAACAGTTTAGAGGAGGATCTAGATTAAATCTCAAATAAAAAGTCCATTTGTGAAATATATCTTACATGGTCTTTTACTTTCTCTTGAGATATGGTTTAAAAACCCAGCTCTCAGTGTGTGGAAATTTATTTAAGTGCTTCCAGGGAGGGGAATGAGAAATTTGAAGTGTTTCTAGTCTTTATGGATTGAGGGTTAAAAATCAATACCATGTCTAGATAAAGATTTTCGGAAGTTTGTACGGGAGAAAGAAAAGCCTGATAGTTTGCAAAGGTGTGATGGATATGGATGAACGCTTGCCCCTTGTATGTAAAAATAAATTATCTTTCAGTGTTGACTTGGCTACAGACTCTGAGTCTGTAGTTGGAGGTCAGTGCACAGCAGGGTGGCCAGAATGGAAGGAGGAAAACTGTGCAGGTCCATTGTGCGTGGACATGGTGGGAAAGAGTGTAAGTCATGTCATAGATTTGGAGAATTCATAAATCACAGAGGTGAATGTGTGTCACTTTATGAATGTACAGATTGGGTATTCTGTTTTATGGAATTTATGTAGTACTTGCTGAAGTTTCATAGTGTCTTCACTTAGGCTGTTACCTAATCTTTTAAAGAACAGAGTGAGATAGGAATCTTTGTGTCTAGTCTGTAGCTCTGGACAGTCATTCATGTATTTGGTGCATTGATGAGGATGGTTGAAAGGCTAGGCTTAGCTAGGACTGTCATTTGGATAGCTTACTCCTTGCCCCTCTAGCAGAAAGATCTTGGAGTAGTTGGATTTTTATGTATGACAGGTTAGGTCTACCAACAAGTGTTTCAAAAGGGCCAGGTGGAAGCCTTGAGGCTTCTAAGTCATAGAAATTCTAAGGTGTCACTTTTACTGCATTCTTTGACCAAGCAAGCCACTAAAGTGAGTCCAGATTCAAGGAGGAAGACGTGAGATGCCACCTTTCAATGAGAGAGGCATTGAAGAATTTGTGGCTACTTCCCAGGTGGGGCTGGGGCTTCCCAGGTGGTGCAGCGGTAAAGAATCCACCTGCCAATGCAGGAGGTGCAAGAGATGAGGGGTTCAATCCCTTGGTTGGGAAGATCCCCTGGACTAGGAAATGGCAACCCACTCTAGTATTATGGCCTGGAAAATCCCATGGGCAGAGGAGCCTGGTGGGCTACAGTCCATGGGGGTCACAAAGAGCTGGACAAGACTGGGTGACTGAGCACATGCACACACACAGAGTCTACTCCAGGCTGCACTCCTACATGGAGAAGGCGATGGCACCCCATGCAGTGCTCTTGCCGGGAAAATCCCATGGACGGAGGAGCCTGGTAGGCTGCAGTCCATGGGGTCGCTAAGAGTCGGACGAGACTGAGGGACTTCACTTTCACTCTTCACTTTCATGCATTGGAGAAGGAAATGGCAACCCACTCCAGTGTTCTTGCCTGGAGAATCCCAGGGACGGGGGAGCCTGGTGGGCTGCCGTCTATGGGGTCGCAGAGAGTCGGACACGACTGAAGCGACTTAGCAGCAGCAGCAGCAGCACACTTCTACATTCCTACCAAGTGCAAAAGAGAGTTATCTTCTTCCCAGTTCCTCCAGATTCTCATCTCATTGTGGCGTCCTCTTTGAATCCTAATACTCATTATCTGTTATAGACTGAATATGTCCATTCCAAAATTCTTATGTTGAAATCCTGACTCCCAGTGTGATGATATCAGGTTATAGGGCCTTTGGGGGTTAATTGGGTCATGAAGGTAGAGCCCTCATGAATGGTATTTGTGCCCTTATGAGAAGAGACACTAGAAAGCTTGCTTTTTCCCTCTCTGCTTTTCTGTGTGACGAAACAGCTAGAAGATGGCCATCTACAAACCAGAAAGTGAGTTTTTATCAGCACCAAATCTGCAAGCATGTTGACCTTAGACTTTCTAACCTCTGAAACTGTGGGAAACAAATGTTTGTTGTTTAAGCTACCCAGTCTATGGTAATTTGTTGTAACAGTCTGAACTAAGACATTGTCTAAATCAGATCCAGATGCTAATGAAGTTACTTGTATGTGATTTTCTCAGGTATAATGTCATTCCCTTTGATCTGAACATCTGTGAATTAGAGACAAATTTATCAAATCTTCCCGAACCCTCACCCCCTTCCCATATAGCTAACATACAGTATTGGCACAGGCGCAAGATGTCTACAGTATACATTTCCATTCACAGAGGGATAAAACAGGAGGTGCATAGCCAAGAAGGTCTATGGCAATTCTGAATTCCAGCTAGGCAGATGTCACCAGTTCATTGATCAGAACTCAGTCCTTTTCCCTGGAAATGATTCTCTGTAGCTCTTGGCATGAACTTTTGGGACTTTGTTTTCACACTGAGTCATTTTTTCTTTTCCTTTCTCTTTGCAAAAGAACAACCTTTCCCAGTCTTGATTCCTGCCAGTAGAAGTTTGGGAATCAAATTCCTTTTTTTTTTTTCTCTCTTGGATTGTCTTCGTGCCTTTTGGTTGAAGCTGACACACTTTGTTAGAGCAATTTGTGCGCTTCCTGTGTATCAAATTACAATTTGCTTAATTAGTCAAAAGAAACATCTACATTTTATTCCAGAAACTTGCCCTTCTCAGTGCTGAGCTGAATGTCTGGGTGCTGTGGAACAACGGCTTTAAAATAGAAGCTTGTCATCTAGTTGGAAAGGGCTGTGAGGCACACCTTTCAGATTCCTGGACACCAGATAGTCTAGCAGAGAAGGTCTAAGAAGCATACCTATGTGATTCCTAGACACTCTACTAGGCATACCCTTAAATGTTTTGGAGAGAGTTTTGGAGTCATACTTGACAGCTTTAATCTGAGACCAAGTTTTATTTATTGGACTCTGGATTTGATTTTTGCCCTGAAGTCATTTCTAACTTAAGAATATTTTGCTCAGAGAAAATAGAGATGAGAAACAGTTTTATTTAACCATAGAAAGTTCTAGATCTTCTTTTCCCCCTCAAAACACTTCTTAAAAACCAAACAATTCTTCTTTTAATCTCTTTTGTATTCCACATTACTAAAGGCTGTAATATTGTCAAACTTCCACTGTATCAGGGTGCCCTCCTTTTGCAAACTCCTTAGCATTTTTTCTCACTCTCCTTTAAATCCACACGAAAGTCTCTCTGAACCTTTAGCTGTCATTGCTAGTTTCCCTGAAGCTCTTCCAGTTTCTCTGGTCCCCAAATCAATTTTTGTAAAACACATTTTAGGTTTTTGTTACTGCAGATATAAAAATATGTTACATTTACCTATTAATGCATAACAAGCTACTCCAAAATTTAGTGGCTTAAAATAAAAACTATTATAGCATTTCGTAGGACAGGAGTTTTTGGCAGCTCTTGGCCATGTGATTCTTTTTTTCCATGTGGCATAAACTAAAATCATTTGGTGATATTTAGCTGTAGATGAGCTGGTTTGAGAGATCTAAGGTGCTATGTATGTGAGTTCATGTCTGATGATGGTCAGGATGGCTGGGAGGCTAGCCTCACCTGGGACTGTCAACTAGAATTGTCTAACTAATGACAACTCAGGGTTCCCAAAGAATGTTAGGACAAGATGGAAGTTGCAAATCTTATGTTGATCTAGGCTTTGAAATCTCAGAATGTAACTTCTATTGTATTTTATTGCATAGGCAAATTGCTAACACCAGCCCATATCAAGGGAAGAGTAACTCGTAGGTTCCTTGTTACTCTTCTCAATGGAAAGAATAACAAAGATTTTGTAGTCATCATAATCTACCATACTTATTATTCTAAGATGAACTTTAAAAAAATGGATCATTATCAATTCAGGTGTAAATATATTCAATGTACTTCAATCCATCAAAGCTATTATTTTTAATTGATGTTGAAATTGTCTTATTTTTGACTAATATGAGCCTCCTCAAGTTGACTTCTGGATTCTTTTGACCTGATGCTTAATACCACGTGATAACTTCCGTGTTATCTGTTAGATGACAAAATGTTTCAGGCTTTAGATTTCTTCCCTAAACCTAGAGTCAGCCATTTATCTAAGACATTTTGGTATGTTATAGTAGGAAATGATATTGTAAGACCACAAATTGGATGGTCCCACCAAAAGGATTATGAAAACAGTTAATAAAATGATTTTTACACTTGCTTTCCCCATTTCCTTAATTTGCAAAAAATACTGTATATACATTGTCAGATCATGTAGCCATTACATGTTTTTTAACCCTCCCTTTTCATCCTTCTTTGGTCTTAGTTCTGAAAATCACTTTATATTTAATGCCATGGGAAGAGGTGAATTCAGGAGTCTCCCATGTCACCATCTTGGATTGGAACCCCCAAAAGTCTTTTATTAAATGTTTATGTTTATTAATGATTTTACTGATTGAGTTCAGAAATTTGAATAACAAATTATCTTTGATGAATACTTAATTTAAAACAGCACAAAAACAAGCATGGAAAAATAAAAACACTTTAAAAGAACCAAGATATTTAACATTTGAAAGGGACATTTAAAACATTAGTTCTAAAATCTGTGTGTCATAATCCCTCTCCTCTTCTGAAGAATTAGAGTTCTGGGGAGTCAAGTGGGTAGATCCCAGAATCTTTAGTTTTAAAACACTCTTCAGGTTATTATTATTATTATTTTTTAACTTTACCATATGCCTTGTTGAACCTGTTCCCCAACGAAGGATTAGAACCGGTTCTTGGCAGTGAGAGCAGAGTCTAATCTAATGGGAGGTCCCAATGGGAAACCAGGGAGGAGAAAGCAAGGATGAAGTTAGAGTGTTTATTGACTATCTCCCTCGCTACCTCATCACAGTGGCTGGGCTCTGACCCCGGGAAAAGGACCACAGCTACTATCAGCTGTCGATAGCCCTTCCCATGCAGCTGTCCTCTCAGGATCTGGCCCTCCTTGTCCTTTTAGGTTCTTGGGTGGAAATGACTTCACTTAACCCAGATGTGCTACTGGAGGTCTCTGATAGTAAAGAGGTAAACAATTAGATGAACAAAGTAACTAAGATAGTACTAAAGTCAGTGAAAAAGATGGAATAGCCTAAATTGGTAAGTAGAACTGTTATTTTAGATGAAGAAGCCTGAACAGTAGATACCTCTGTGTTGTCTGAAATAAGGTCAAAATACTTGAAAACTAGGCATATAGGTGGCTAACCAGCTTTTTTGGTTAAGAATCTAAAATTCTGATTTGCCTTATGCCCAGAGAGTGAACCATTCAAACTTTCTGCTGGTAGAGGCTTTGGGTTAATATTTACATAGGAAGTTACCTTGGATCTTAAAACTACTTGGTTGCCGCTTCAGCTCTGTAGTACTGACTTTAGCAAGGAGGAGATGATTTTGGCTTGGAAGGTGTAGAAGTTGGGCCAGATTTGTCATCTACTTCTACCCTAAATGAATTAATTCTAATAAAACTGCTTATTTCTTGGGCTTCTCTGGTGGCTCAGTCAGTAAAGAATCTACCTGCAATGTGGGAGACCTGAGTTCAATCTCTGGGTTGGGAAACTCCTCTGGAGGAGGGCATGGCAATCCACCCCAGTCTTCTTGCCTTGAGAATCTAATGGACAGAGGAGCCTGGCAGGCTACAGTCTGTAGAGTTGCACAGAGTTGCACACGACTGAAGCAACTTAGCATGCACACACACATTGTACTAAATAAGACATGATATTAGCATTAATTGCATCTGGTTTTCTTTTTTTTTCTTTTCAATGTGGCTACTAGAAAATTACAATTTACACATATGATGCACAATTATGTCTCACTGCATATCCTTTCCACAGCATTGATCTAAATGTTAGAGTCTAAAGTATGTACCTTTTAATTGTTATTTTAGTAATTCTTGGATCCTTTGACATCTGTGATGGAGCTCAATCTTTTTCCATTCATGAATTTTTTTTTTTTGGCAAGACTTTCTGACTGATTTATTGTTACTATAGCTGAAGTATCGGAAATTCAACAATGGCAGTTGTTAGTGATTTTTAACTCCACTTGCTTTATAACCTGTATGGAGATTAAAAACAAATAAAGATTACCTTAACCCTACCCCTGCAGTTTCAGAAAGTTTTGGGGGAAGAGGAAGAAGAGTGGTCCAGCATATATTTTAAAAAACAAAAATTAAAGCAACCCCCCTAGAGGTGAGTAACAGTTGGGAACAGCTAATTAATGAGGCCGGACACAGTATATTGAAGTCAAGGCTGCCAGGGTAAAACTAGACGGTGTAGCTGCTGTAGTTATGGATCTAAGTGGCTGAACTCTCAGTTCTCACTGGGATTCAAGCCTATAAAAGTTTGGGTGCTCACTATATATTAGATCCCATGGTCCTCTGAAGAACTCTGAGCATGAGGCACCCATGCCAAACCTGTTTTTCACAAATGTGAGCTGAGAATCAGGTCACGTACTTTCTCAATTAAATACCATAGCAAAGTTTTGGACCTTTCTATGGAGATTTTTTAGTGCATCTCACCTGTCAGAAGTCAGAAGCAAGTAGCCAGTGACATCTCCGTGGTTACAGCATTTTGAGTCTACTGAATAGTGTAGATTGGCACCTTCTCTTTTAAAGGCAGAGGTACTTTTTACTGCAAGACCAGGAAGCTATAGAAATTTAGTTCTGCCTCTTCCCCTCCCCGAGTCATGTAACTTTCCTTTGGTAATAGTTGGTTGAGACACACGACTCAGGTTATGTTGACAGTTGTTTTCCTACCTGTATGTTATTAGAAAGTGGTAGTTTAGCATATTAAAATTGACACAGCCTCTGGGAGAATTTGTATGGCCTACCTTAATCCTGCAAAATCAAAAGATGTTACTGTTCTCATGAGTTCTTTGTTGTTGTTCACTCAGTCCTGTCCAACTCTTTGTGACCCCATGGACTGCAGCCTGCCAGCCTTCTCTGTCCTTCATTATCTCCCGGAGTTTGCTCAAACTCATGTCCGTTGAGTCAGTGATGCCATCTAATTATCTCATCCTCTGTCACCTTCTTCTCTTCCTGCCCCTGCTCTTTCCCAGCATCAGGGCCTTTTGCAATGAGTCAGCTCTTTGAATCAGGTGGCTAAAGTATTGGAGCTTCAGCTTCAGCAATAGTCCTTCCAATGAATATTTAGGGTTGATTTCCTTTAGGATTGACTGGCTTGATCTCTTTGCTGTCCAGCGGATTCTCAAGAGTCTTCTTCAGCACCACAGTTTGAACACATCAATTCTTTGGCGCTCAGCCTTCTTTGTGGTCCAAATCTCACAGTAGTCAACATGACTACTGGAAAAACCATAGCTTTGACTATTGGACGTTTGTCAACAAAATGATATGTCTGCTTTTTAATACACTGTCTAGGTTTGTCATAGCTTTTCTTCCAAGGAGCTAGTGTCATTTAATTTTGTGGCTGCAGTTACCAACTGCAGTGATTGTGGAGCCCAAGAAAATTAAGTCTGTCACGGTTTTCATTTTTTGCCCATCTATTTGCCATGAAGTAATGGGACCAGATACCATGATCTTAGATTTTTGAATGTTGAGTTTTAAGCTAGCTTTTTCACTCTCCCCTTTCACCTTCATCAATAGTTTCTTTAGTTCCTTTTCACTTTCTGCCATAAGGGTGGTGTCATCTGTATATCTGAGGTTATTTGTATTTCTCCCAGCAATCTTGATTCCAGCTTGTGCTTCATCCAGCCCGTCATTTTGCATGAGTACTCTACATTTAAGTTAAATAAGCAAGGTGACAATATATAGCTTTGACGTACTCCTTTCCCAATTTTGAACCAGTCTGTTGTTCCGTGTCCAATTCTAACTGATGTTTCTTGACCTGCATACAGGTTTTTCAAGAGGCAAGTAAGGTGGCCAGTATTCTCATCTCTTTAAGAATTTTCCACAGTTTCTTGTGATCCAGATAGTCAAAGGCTTTAGAAGACAGCATTTTTTTTCTGGAGGTTTTCCTTATCTTCCTTTCAGACATTATGTTGAGAAAGGAATGAAAGTAGTGGTTGTTTTTCAAAACAGCCTAAATAGGCTCACAAACATTGTAAACAATGAAAGAACTTTGTGAGTGAACCTGAAAAGAAGTTTTTAAAGAATAATTTTCTTTCTAAAAAGGTATTCATTCTTTGGGTGATTGTGGTAAGCTAATTTTAAAGTTTGTTTATTTTTTCATTGAAAACGGGACAAGCCCATATATATTTATATTTCTTTTAGGAGTGGCATGAAATCTAGCACCTACAAGTCTGTGCTATTAATATATTCTTATTGTTTTTCCTGATAAGCCTGATAAAGTTAATTGGAAGCCTGACATGGAATGGGTGAAACATTGAAAACCACATTTACTTTGCGTGAAATTCAAGAAAGGTTTTGCTTTCTGTCTCCACATATGGATATCAATAAAACACTTTTATTTTGTAAGAGCAAAGCAAATCAAAAGCACAAGATTGCATTTTGGTTTTTAATCAATGTGAACTTCTTTACTGCCCCATTTCAAACTCTGCTGGGACTGATTTAATACTTCTTGTTATGTTACATATTTTCTTTGTTTCTGGAATGATCGTGCTGCTTGATAAATAATTACTCAGCATTCATTCATTTATTTTTACATTGCCATCTGGGTTTGGTGAGACCCAGAGCCTCCTACTTTTGCCTCTTAGCAAAGTTCCAGCAATGGATCATGGTCTGCTCTTTGCTACATTGCCACTTAAGGTCATGTTTTTCTTTTTGCTCCCATACTTCTGACTTTGCTCTGGTTTCATGGCAGTTGATTCGTATGGTTATCCTTGTGTTAGTGAACAAAATGTACACTTCAAAATATGTCTCAATTGCCTGGACCAAGTGTCTTATTTACATGTTCCAAGGGTCTGAACTTGACACCCAGACTTCATTTCCTCTAGCCTGCAGTGTGCTCTTCTTAATCTCACATGAATCGATTTCCAGATTGGTTTAGGGTTAATACAACCCCATCAGTATGCATTTCCTTAGCCTCAATGCCTTTCCAAGTCCTTTGACTCACTGTGACTTTTAGAATTATTGAAGTCTTGGAAGGAAGACTCTAGTTAAATTACTTCATAGTTCCTGTAGGAGAGATCTCTTTGTGATTAGTGCAGCACAGTAGTTGCTTAGAGGCTTTTGAACTGTAATGTCTTAAAACAAACTGCAGTAAGGCCAAATGTTCCGGATACCATTGTCTGGTTTCACTCCTATTGAAGACAGACCCAGGGAATCTTGAGTGAGTAGGAACCAGGGGTGTCGTGTGGGGCAGGAGTAGTTCAGTGTTGCAGCTAGCTGTGATCAACAGGCAATACACTATCAGTTGTTTTTTTCACTGTCAGTTTTTTTTACACTGTCAGTTGTTTTCTCATTTGTGCTGGGACCTAAAAATTCCCTATCCTGTACAATCTGATGATAGAACTTTTAATTGGGGGGTGGGGTGGGGCAGAGAACAGTAAAGGCAGAACAGTATCATGAATGCACACAGACTTTACAAAATCAATTCAACATCTGCTTCATGGAAACTTGATCTGCAAGTTTCACTTTATCTTGTTGGTATTTTGATATTAATTGCAAAGTATCTCTAACAGAAAGTTCAGGATTTGCCATTATTATTAAAATGACTTTAACAAAATTTTCCAAGCCTTTTTTGTTCTAAATACAAACATATTGAAAGATAGTCCAGTTCAGTTACAATGCCATTTTGAAGTTATTTAACCCTCCTGCAACTACCTGCATCCATAGTGGGAAAAAATGTAAGGCCAATATAAGCCATAGTCTCTGACTGTGTGAGAGAAAACCTAGCTAATCTGATTTGACAGGCAATTAAAAGAAGAGATATGCTCTAGCCTTCCTGTTCATTGCAGCAAATCTGGGGAAACCAGACAGCTTCTTCAGGGACGAGGTAGTGCAGCGTGAAGAGCAATGCCTGCTCTAGAGCTCTGGCACCACCACTTACTAACTGTGTGACTTTAAGCAAGTTACTCAACTTCTTTATAATTTTGCTGCCTCATTTGCAAAATGAAGATTGTACTTTGTTTGTTTTTATTCCTTTAGTCACTAAGTTATGTCCTACTCTTGTGACCCTGTGGATTGTAGCCATCCAGGCTCCTCGGTTCTTGGGATTTCCCAGGCAAGAATACTGGAGTGGGTTGCCATTTCCTTCTCCAGGGGAATCTTCCTGACCCAGGGATTGAACCTGTGTCCCCTGCATTGGCAGGAAGATTCTTTACCATTGAGCCACCAGGAAGCCAAGGATTATAGTACACCTAAGTAATAGGGCTGTTGTGAGAATTGAGTTAATTCATGTAAGAAATTTAGGAAAGGTCCTGGCACAGAATAATCCCTCACTGATGTTGTTTTAGGTACTGAAGTGAAAAACATTGGTAATAAAGTGTCAGCCTAACCTTGTTAAGCATATTTCCAAGTATTACTGGGAGACAGCATAATCTCTGTAATTCTTCCACCATCCAGAGGGAAAAGATCATTTCACAGATACTCTAGAGGGAAGAAACTATCACTCTTCAAAAACCCTAGGGGCGAGTCAATCACAGAATCAGATAGAGAACCCAGGTTTCCTAATTCCTGGTCAGGTGCTGGACCATGATCAGGATGAATGATGTTGAACAATGGCTCTGCTGTTCAGAGCCTGACCTTCCAGGTCCGAATGGAGACTCCAAAACAAACAAACATGAGGTCTTGTTTTTGTTACCCTGGGGTGGAAACTGCTTTCGACTTTGGGGAATTAAACTCATTACTTTGAGTTTCTGGATGTTTGGGGGTTTCTTCAAACTGAGTTCCTGTCATTATTTTGTGGTTCTCATTGAAACTCACTCTTTTCACTTTCCAGTTCTGAAATATTAATGACTTTTTTTCCTCCAGCAGTTTGCCTTTCTCATTCAACTATACGTGCCGTCATGGACTCCTTTAAATGATGGGAAGTATTAGATTAAAAAAGTAATTACAGAAACATTATAGAATCCATTAATTCTATGATGATGGTTTCCAGAGAGCTTTCCTTCATAATTGTAGTACTTTACATCACACCTATATTATACCAAACACTTTCATAGTCCCTAGAAAGTCCCAGCATAGAGATTTGATTGTTTAGTCCTCCTTCTTTAGACAACTGCACACATAGAAATGTTTGTAAACTTTAGAATTGTGTAGCTTCAGATTTGAAAGGAGTCTTTGCAGCTCTCACAGACAAATGGTTTTAAAACTGTATTCCATCTAACTCTTGGCACTTCAGAAGCAACGTGCTGTGGAGCAAAGGGGCTAGGGAACAAGAGTATCTTCCTTTTTCATTTCCCCAACTGAATTTTGTAAATGTTTTTATATATTGGTCATCTCTGTAATATTTATTTTAAAGAAAGAAAAGACTTCTCAGTTGGAATCATGTTTGGGGAACATTGATCCAGCCCAGTTTCCCCATTTGCCCAGGAGGAAACAAATGGCAAGTAAATACCTTAATTTTCAGATTTGGGGATTTTGCCACAAATTTAAAAACAATATCAACCAAAAATTGCAGGTCAGTTATTAATTTAAGTCAAGACAAATTTGGGAGAACTTTATTCAGTATGTAATTTCAAGATTTACTTTTCCTTTTTTCACAAGCTTGATGTCTTCCTTGGATTTTAGTGCATTGTGACTGTACCTTACCTTATTTTAAAGCAATTTTTAAAAATTTATTTTTGGCTGTGTTGGGTCTCCGTTGCTGCTCAAGTGTTTTCCCCTAGTTCTGGAGAGGGGACTATGCTCCTGTGGTGGTGCACAGGCTTCTCACTGCAGGAGCTTCTTTTGTTTTGGAGCATGGGCTCTATAGTGCACAGGTTCTATAGCGCATGGGCTTCAGCAACTGTGGCACACAGGCTTAGATGCTCTCCACAGCGTGTGGGCTCATCCCAGACTAGGGATCAAGCCCATGTCTCCTGCATTGGCGGGTGGATTCTTGACCACTGAGCCACCAGGAAAGCCCTGGACCTTACCTTAAGAAAACCCAATATTGTATATAGAAATTCAAGTTTCTAAAACTTAAGAGAAAGATTCATTGCATTAGACAAAGCCTGTGTTCCTATAAATAATAAAGTCAACATTCCAGTGCTACATTGAAAGCTGGTAGTATTTCTAAAACTTGCTTAATCTTTCAGGATCTCTTTTATGTAATATATCAAAATATACTTGCAGTGAAATTTCTGTTGAATACGTGAGCGTTCAGTTCAGTTCAGTCTCTCAGTCATGTCCGACTCTGTGTGACTCCATGGACTGCAACATGCCAGGCTTCCCTGTCCATCACCAACTCCTGGAGCTTGCTCAAACTCATGTCCATCAAGTCGGTGATGCCATCTAACTATCTTATCCTCTGTCGTCCCCTTTTCCTCCTGCCTTTACTCTTTCTCAGCATCAGAGTCTTTTCCAATGAGTGAGTTCTTTGCATCAGGTGGCCGAAATATGAGAGCTTTGGCTTCAGCGTCAGTCCTTCCAATGAATATTCAGGACTGATTTCCTTTAGGATGGACTGTTTTAATCTCCTTGCTGTCCAAGGGACTCTCAAGTCTTCTCCAACACACAGTTCAAAAGTATCAATTCTTCAGCACTCAGCTTTCTTTATGGTCCATTGTTGAGACAACTCTCTCATTGTCTAGGGTGGTCATAGCTTTTCTTCCAAGGAGCAAGTGTCTTTTAATTTCATGGCTGCAGTCACCATCTGCAGTGATTTTGGAGCCCCCCAAAGTAAAATCTGACACTGTTTCCATTGTGTCCCCATCATTTTGCCATGAAGTGATGGGACCGGATGCCATGATCTTAGTTTTTTGAATGTTGAGTTTTAAGCCAGCTTTTTCACTCTTCTCTTTCACTTTCATCAAGAGGCTACTTAGTTCCTCTTCAATTTCTGCTGTAAGGATGGTGTCATCTGCATATTGGAGGTTATAGATATTTTTTCCTGGCAATCTTAATTCCAGCTTGTGCTTTATCCAGCCCAGCATTTCTCATGATGTACTCTGCATATAAGTTAAATAAGCAAGGTGACAGTATACAGCCTTGACATACTCCTTTCCCAATTTGGAATCAGACTGTTGTTCCATGTCCAGTTCTAACTGTTGCATACTGTTTTCTCATACATATGTACCTGCATACAGATTTCTCAGGAGGCAGGTAAGGTGGTCTGGTTTCCCCGTCTCTTGAAGAATTTTCCACAGTTTGTTGTGATCCACACAGTCAGAGGCTTTAGCATAGTCAATAAAGCAGAGGTAGAAGTTTTTCTGGAAGTCTCTTGTTCTGGCACATTAGGAAGAAATTGAATATATAAAGAGAAATAGAAGAGAATGATAGATTGAGTATCGTAGGCCCACTGTTATAAAAAAAATTCACACATGCCGTGGATTACACAATAAATGTGTTTTCCCAAAGACTGAGTGAACAAAACTTTATAAATTAAGTTCTCCAGGGAGATCAGTATATTAATGGATCTTATAATGTGAAAAAGCTTCTTAATACAATTAATTTCTTCCGAATTTATCTTCTTTAGAAAGATTTTGCATAGAAATTTTCTTAAATCAAGTTGTATCCAAGGAATATTTCTTTAAGAGTTAGGAAATGTACTTACAACTCAAACTACATTGTTGTTTTCTACTTACAAAAAAGAAACTTTGGAAAAATGAGGGTCTGAGAAATTCCTTTGAGAATTGTTAGACATCTTTTGGAGATGGTCAAATTAAGTTTGTTGTTTTTATTTCACTTGTGAGGTTCTCCACCTAGAAGAAATTGGAGGGTATTTCAGAAACAAGTTTGATGATATCAAGAATAAGAATTTTTCTCCCTAAACATAACTTAATATTTTTGCTGTTCTTGGAAATCAGAATAGACACTTTGCTATGTTCTGAACACAGCTTCCAGCTAGCCATGTGGCAGCTGAAGCAAAAAAAATTCACATTCTGCACTCTATTTGTTTGCCAGCTTTAAAAACATATCAACAAACTCAGAGTATCAAATTCACAACTCTGTTTTTCTATGGCAAGTAAAGGTTCCCCTTAGTGTATTATGGGGGAGAGATCATGGAGGAAAAATGCTACAGGGGAAGCACTTTCCCTAGCAGAAATTGCCTAAATCATAGCTTCTCTACTTGATGTGGTAGGAAAAATGAGGACTGATTCACTGAGGTTTTCCTGACCACCTTACACTCATTTACCTTGATTTAATCCAGTTTAAAGATACAATAATATTTGTAGTCTTTAGATTTAATTTGTATTAGGAAGACTTTCCCAGTTTTGGTGGGGGTGCTGTTGAGAAAATTGGGATTCTTAGTCATTTATGCAAAAATGTATCCCAGGTTGTCACCTGCTAAATTCTGCATGATGTGCAAAAAATGGCAAAAGGAATGTTCAATGTGTCGTCTGATTTTTTATTTAGCTGTATATGTAAGCCCACTGCTAGACCTAACCATCATGGTTTGGCTTAAGTCACATTACTATATTTGAAACTGGCAGCACTTTTTTCCTTTTACATATGTGGTTAAATATCAGAAAATTCTGTAACTAGCAATTTTTGTTTCTGCTCAACAGAAATAGACCACATCTAGGTGGTGGTGATAGCTCATGCCCGGGCATCATTAAATAATTATTTTAGCGTTTAGTATGCCAAATGGATTGATTTCTCAGAGACAGCTGGTTATAGAGTCAGACTGACTATGTTTCCAGTTTGTAAGTATGCAAATAATGAGTTCTGAACTCCTTTGTCACAGGCGCCTGAGTTACTAAAAAGTTTAAGGCAAAGCCTGTTCCTTTAGGAATTTCTAAACTAATTAAGGAGCAGAAATAAATGTATGAGATACATGAGCTAATTTTCCATTGAACACTGCTAATAAAGGCAGTGTTTCCAAGAACTTCATTTTAAGCCTGTTGGCTCTTTTTCATTCTTTAACTTTTTCGTCCTTCAAGTCTGTAAATATGAGGAAGTGTATCTCCATCTCCAAACTCCTGCACAGTCTAAACCCATGTTTATATCCATCTAAATTCTGTACTCCTTTTGAACTTTATCATCCTCCCAAACCCTACTGTCACTTCTTAATCCATTGTCTATTTATGTAGGTGCTCAAGCCTTAAATATGGGAATCTACTTAACTTTTCCCTATGCAGTTAATGAATCAACAGGTACTTACAATACTATCAGAACATTGTTAATTGGCTATACCCCAACACAAAATGTTTTTGGTATTAAAAAAATTACAAAAATAAAGTAAAAATAAAACAATTACTTAGAATTCTATTTCCTTTGTCTTTTTTACTTTCTTTGTGGTCTGTCCACTTCCCCCAGTCTCTGCATCCACCACCTTAGTCTATACCTCCATCCCCTCTAATCTGGAGCTACTTTGATACCCCTCTTAATTAGTCTTCCTATCTTTGGTCTTGTTTTCTTCTAGCTCATTCTACACAGTAAAAAGTAAATTTACTTATGAATTCAATTGCTATTTAAATGACTTTAATACATATCGATATAATTTAAGCTTCTTACCCAGCACATAAAAGTCCTTCTAAGTAGCCTCCTCTGACCCAGCCATGCCAGGCATATAGAACTACTTGTAACTCTTTGCCCTCACTCTGTAACAAATTTCTGCATATCCACCAAAATCCACCTCAAGCACTAGTTCCTCCAACAGTCTTTGCTGAACCTCTCTTCCTGAAGTCTAATTTTCATGGTCTTTGCTGAGGCCTCAGAAGCCCTATGCTTATCTCCCATACACCAAAAATCACACATTACTATAACTATCCACTTTTTTCTCAGTCTCCATCTTAGACACCATGGGCTTCCCAGATGATGAGGTGGTAAAGAACCTGTCTGCCAGTGCGGGAAACGTAAAGGTGGGGGTTCAATCCTTGGGTCAGAAAAATACCCTGGAGTAGGAAATGGCAACCCAATCTAGCATTCTTACTTGGGAAATCCCATGGACAGAGGAGCCTGGTGGCCTACAATCCATGGGGTCTCAAGAGTTGAACATGCCTGAGCAACTGAGCACACACACAGATACTAGACACCACATTAGATCCTTAAGAACTGATACCTAGACTTGAGTGACTCTATCTTCCAGTGTCTACCACAAAGAAGAGGCCCAGTTAACACCTTTCAGATAGGTGTATCCTTGCAATGAAAGACTACTCAGCAATACAAATAAATATACTAATGATACATATAACATGGATGAATCTCCATACAATCATGCCAAGTGAAAGAAGCCAGAGGAAAAGGAGTACATACCATATGGTTCCATTTATTTAAATCTAAAAAATACAAATTAATCTGTAGTGGCTGAAGAGATAGGAATGTGAGGAAAGTACAAGTAAAAGTCGCTCAGTCGTGTCCAACTCTTTGCGACCCCATGGACTATACAGTCCATGGAATTCTCCAGGCCAGAATACTGAAGTGGGTAGCTGTTCCTATCTCCAGGGGATCTTCCCAACCCAGGAATCAAACTCAGGTCTCCCACACTGCAGATGGATTCTTTATAAGCTGAGCCACTAGGGAAGCCCAAGAATATTGGAGTGGGTAGCCTATCCCTTCTCTAGTGGATCTTCCCAACCCAGGAATCAAACCAGTGTCTCCTGCATTGCAGGCAGATTCTTTTACCAGCTGAACTCCCAGAGAATCTCATGGATTTACCAAGGGAATCCCTTGGGAATGGAAGGGAGGGATAACAAAGGAGGATGAGGACACTTCTGAGGGTGATGAATATATTCATTAATATCTTGAATTGTGGTAATGGTTTCACAGGTATATACAAATGTCAAAAATGATCAAGTTGTACTTTTAAAATATATACAGTTGATTGCATGTCAATTATACCTTAGTTTAAAACACTACAAATAAGACAGAGTCAATAAATACTTTTAAACTTTATTGGGATATGCAGTCAGGGACTTGACAGAGAGGCAGGATCGTGTCTGCTAATATCCTACTCTGTACCTTATTGTCATTCTGCCTTATCTGATGACTACTTAGCAACTGTTCTCTGCTTCTAAGGCAGTGTCAGACTCCGTTTTTTGGGGGATATTGGAAGTAACTAGAACTTCGGATCTTGGGATTATAGATAATATTCTAGAAGAAGCAAAGAGGGGGCTGGGGAAAGGCATGTCCCATGTCCCTGTCATGGTGGGGGAGAGGAGTTGTGTCAATGGCACTGATACTGGAAGACCCAGGCAGGTTGAGGTCTCAAGCCCCCTGGCATTTATGAGTCTTCTGGCACAGGAATCTTTGTCTTAAGGAAAGTGGAAAGGTAGAGACTATGCTAGTCTCTTACTAAGACTGGCATTAAATGCAGCACTGATTTTAGGGTCAAGAAGACTCTGTTCTACATCCTCCTCCCCCTATAACATTCTTCTCACTTTCTGAGTGAGTGAGTGAGTGAGTGAAAGTCACTCAGTCATGTCTGACTCTGAGATCCCATGGACTATACAATCCATGGAATACTCTAGGCCAGAATACTGAAGTAGGTAGCGTTTCCCTTCTCCAGGGGATCTTCCAAACCCAGAGATTGAACCCAGATCTCCTGCATTGCATGAGGATTCTTTATCAGCTGAGCCACAAGGGAAGCCCTCTCACTCCCTAAATATTCTCTAAACTCCTCTCTCAGGAGATACTTTTGTAACAGGAAATGAGGCTTAAAATGGAAAATTCTTAAAAGAGTGAATATATTAAGATTGTGATAATTAATTTTAGGTAAAGTTAAAAAATACTACATCTTGCTGCTTTTATTTGGAGAAGTTAGAATTTAAGGAGGCACTTAATATCTGAAATTGAGAAAGGAGAGAGGACTCTCACAAATGTTGAAAGGAAGTTTGGAAGCAAAAGAAACATTTTTAAAATGTTATTATTTTGCCAGCTCTATTTATTCTTCATTTTTGTACCAACAAATAGAAGGTGAGTATACCCCATGTCACTTCAGAAATCTTGAGTCCAGTGGATGTTACTAATAAGCCTACCTGATAACAAAGGACCATGAGTGAATATTATTTAAGAGATGCTTTGCTATCACAAGCCAAATAGCATGATAGCCAGAAAAGTAATTTCAGACTTCAGTCAGGTAACCACAGTTCTTGATTTTCCTCCATTATAAATACAGTGAGCACTGAACTAAGAATTCTAGAAACACACAAAAAGTACTTGGTTATAACATCATTCCATGCTTACAAGGAGCCTTGAGTTTCAGTAAGGACGAGAAGTTATATGCAAATGAAAGAAGAGTCATATAAAAAATATAAACATCTGCAGAATATAGAAACTTCTTTCTAGGCAACTTCTCCTGATATTGTGCAAACAGGATTGTTGAAGGGATTTAGTTGAGCAGAGCCCTGTGGGGTTAGTTTAAGAGATGATTCCTGGCAGCATTCTGAAGAAGGAGGGACGTGAATTGACAGAGATGATCTGTGAAGACTGCTGGGCTGAGGGAATGAAGAGTTAGGAGCAGGAGACTAAAATTCTCTTGAAACAGGAAAAATGACAAGAATCAGATACTGGTAAAATGTAGGCTAGAAATGTGTCAGGGGGACAAGGTCAAGAATAAGCAAGAAAGAAGGGAAGAAGTCACCAAAATCACCTCTGAAGTTTGCTGGAAAAAATTGCTAAGTAATAAGACAAAAGAAAAGAAAAGATGGAATATCATGAAAAGGGAGGAAAAAAGAGATGGAATTCTAGCCTTAGTTGATAAATTGTCAAGTAATGACTTCTTTCATATGGAAGCAATGCTGGCGATTCTAATCTTCCCTTTTGAGAAGATTCAGTAATACTCAAAATCAAGTTAACTGCTTTTTAAAAAAAATAATAAAATAATGATTATTATTTAGCAAAAGTAAGATCATGGTAAGACTGTTCTGGGGAACTCAGTGCTGCATACTAAAGAAGATCTCTCAAAAAATCTGTGTGTTACTTTGCTGGAGGAAACAGAACTTAGAAGTCTTGCCAAAGAAGGAGACTGGGAAGGGAAGGTGTGCCAGATTAAAGGGCAAAATGATTTATCTGTTAGCAAAACATTTGAAAAGCTTTAATAATTTTGTTTCACCAAGAACTGAGCCAAGTTTCTCACCATCCCCCCTCATCCCACAACATTCAACTGCCTGCCCCACTTCTCCACATCTTTCTCCCCTTTTGAGATTGTCTCTGCCTTCTAACCTGTCATGATGCATGTACCAGGGCACATTGTAAAATAATTTGATGTTCATTTATGGAAAGAGAAAACATTTCCTAAATCTTCTTTCCAGGCCACCTGTAAACCAGAGACAGGGCTAGCTAAGTAAACAGGAAGGCCACCATCCTCTGCTTCAGAAACCAAACATTCACACAAGGTCTGATTCTCTGGATAGGTGGGTCAGTCAGGTCTGAACATCTGCTTTTCTTAGCCTTCCTCTGCTTTTCCCTCCCTTGATGTAGAATGTCTTTAACTTTATTCATGTGAAAAAAATTCCCTTTATAGAATGGAAGCAGGTTTAGGTGACTTGAGCTTTAAATGGGGGAGGGGGTGGGAAGGAGCCTGAAGAGGAAAGGTATATATGTATACATATAGCCAATTCACTGTGTTGTATAGCAGAAACTAACACAATATTATAAAGCGATTACATTCCAATAAAATATTTTTTTGGAAAGCATGGGGAAGGGGTAGAAAAAGAAACCAGTCAGATTCACTGATTAACGAGCATGCAGAAGGATACATCATAGAGAGATAGGCACGTTGGATTTTTTTTTTTTTTTTTGATTAACGAAGAAGAGATTTCATTTTGTTGCTAAGTGTTGGGTATGTATGATAACAGAGCAGGTGTATTTTAAAACTGCTGGCAGCAATGCGAAAGGCAGGTAGAAACCCACATAGTACATGGGAAGAGTCTGCCTAAACCTCTGGATTTCACTCTGTGTTCCTGATGTGCAGTTGCTTTTGGATTGCAGCACAGCCTTGGCGTAAAATTTCTACTTGCTCAAAGTGTTCCAGAAAAAAAAATCTCTGGCATTTCCTGTTGGTTGGAAGCTGTTTGGCTTTCTGCATTACTATTTAGTGTTATCATTGGCCAAGCACCTTTGCTGGGTAGAAAAATACTGGTGCAAATTTTACTGGCGAGGTGGGAATAGAAGCCATAAAAATTCTCAATTTCCCTTTTAAAAACTTAACTCATTTGTCCAGGAGGAATGAATACAGAAGGACAGGAGATTTTAAACTTCCCGTACATCTGGGTACAGCAGTGTATTTTGACTCCAAGCACAATAAAACAACCTTACTTGCTGGTGGTATATGACATAATGACCCAAATATGTTTTTAAAAAATCATTTATTGCTGTACATAAACAGCGAAGTTAGCGCAAGGGATGATAAAATAACACGGGTAATTCTTCCTTTAGCTGGGAACCATTGGCGGCCCATTAGGATTCCAGATGTAGCTGTGTGTGCTTTTCCATTTGTTTTCCAATGTCTAGTGCTTATGCCCTTGGTACCTTGACGGTGCTTGTCAGGCATGTTGGCTTTTCAGCTTGAGGTCTTCCTTGGAGAAACACACTGATCAGGCTCTGGGCTATAAAGCACACTATTGTCTTGGGTCCAGTTTGTTGAGAATATAAGACCCAGGGCAGCCTCCTGCCAAAGGTCAAATACCAGCTTGACCAAAGTTCCTCAAGTCAACACTGGACCTCCCCAGACAAGAGACACTTCAACTCTTCCTGAAGAAAAAGTGTTTTTGTATTTTTATCACTCTAAATAGCAGAGATTGTTTGAGTTCAATTAAGCTGAAATGCATTTCAATAAATATTTATTATTGTTACTCCCATAAAAAAAAAACAACAGCTTCCTGGGTCAGATGCTTATAGATAAAATAAAAAATAAATTTTATTCCCATGTTTGGGGCATTAAAAAAAAGAAGCAATCTCCCAGTCCAGGAGACAGTCTAATAAGTAGTGGAGGAGGACACAGATGTAAAACTGTACAGATAGAATCATTGTGTTTTAGGCAGAGAAAGAAAGCAGCTAAAAATAGAACTGTAGCTAATTTAGCTAGCACCCTCACTGCCAAAAATGCATGTCTGAAATCAGGTGGGTGTTTCTGTATGAGTCACTTAGCCAAATGTAAGATTTATAGTTCAGTCTTGTATATACTCTAGCAAAGATTCAGAGCATCAGTTTATTACAAGGCTACTATTAAGGATGCTTAAAATTCCCCAGCTTTACACTGCTCACCCCAGGGGTCTAGCTTTAGCTAGTTATGATTGGGCCTGGCCCAAATGCTCCTATTAGACAGGGATTTAAGTATTCAACAATACAGTTAGGCCTTTTCTGTGGAGCTGAATGCTCTTCCTCCAGGGGAGCTCAACTCACCCCTCCTGTGTCCAACAACAGCAACTTCCCTTTGCTTCTTACCACTTTTCACCTGTGCCCTGGCTTAGCCAATCGAAGGAAATAATGCTTAAAGAAAACAAAATAAATAGCAGATGGTCAAGTGTACTCTGGGATGAATAAATTACAGTTGCAAAGGGGCAAAGTGACTTAGTGGATGCACACTGCTGTATTTGTCGCTGACATACAGGATGCTCAGCATGCTGACCTCAACATGTATCAGGCCCACCACCATTAATCATTCCACATAATCCAAGCCAGAAATTTAATGAACCCAGGGGATCCATGACCCCTTGGAGTAGGAGCTGAGAAAGTGAACTAGAGGCAAAATACAAAATACAGAAATGGCTCCAGATAAGATGGCAGTGACTTTACAGGGCCCAGGAAACTCAAGTGATTTTGGACGGACTTTACCTATGTAGAATCAGATGGCATACAATCGTCTGAAGAACTATGTCCTCTATGGTAGGTTCATTATCTCTAATAAATAATAAAATAATTAGCACCCCCCCCCCACCAATATTACGTTGTCATTCAGAAAAGTTTTCTAAGTGGTTAAATGGAACCTTTTAGACATCAAATGGTGTAGCACATTCATCATCAAAATAAACCCTGGAGTACCTATACTACAAATTTTCTTTAAAAATTTGTGATTTACATGTAATTTTTATTAATCAGAAAAGTTTTAATCTGAAATATTTGGCACTCTCCCAGTCTTCATCTATCCATTTGTGATAATTTTTTTTCTCAGTTTAGCTACATCTCTTACAGCTTTATCCCTTATTAAGGGACTAAAAACATATTTCTACACATCAACATCCTCTGAATAGTTCCATCAAGAAATGGTACCAAAATAAAGAAGGGGGTAGAAAACAGAAGTCAATAAATAATAAATTTAGTTTCTTTTAGACCCACTGAATACTGTCCATTAGATGTGCCCCGTTTCTTATAGTCCCTGGAGCGATGAAAATCAAGCAGCTAGACTTTGTTCCAGTAGTTGAATATGTATTCTTTCTTCTTGCTGCTTACTTGAGTTTTTCTAACAACCAATTTTATTTCAGTTTCCTCAGAAAATATATTAACATGAAGACTTTGAGGTGGAAGTAACTCAAATGTCCACTGACAGGTGAATGGACAAAAGATAAAATATAGCACATATCTAGAGTGGAATATTATTCAGCTTTAAAGAGGAAGAAAAGCTTGTCACATGGATGACATGGATAAGCCTTGAGGACATTATGATAACTGAAATAAGCCTGTCACAAAGAGACAAATTCTGTATGATTCCATTGCTTGAGATTTCTAAGACAGTCAAATTCATAGAAACAGGAAGTAGTGGTTTCAAAGGGCTGAAGGAAGGGGAAATGGGGAGCTGTTGTTCAGGGGTATAGAGTTCCAGTTCTGTGAGATGAAAAAGTTCTGGAGTTCTGGAGATCCATTGTACAACAATGTTCAGGGGTATAGAGTTCCAGTTCTGTGAGATGAAAAAGTTCTGGAGATCCATTGTACAACAGTGTCAATATACCTAACACTATTAAAGGTCTCTTAAAATGGGTAAGCTATTTAACTTCAGGTAATGTGTGTGTGTTTTTAAACACAATTAAAAGAAAAGATGAAGACATTGGCTGCATTCTCCTTTACCTTTTTTATTGTTGATTACAGCAGTCCACTGGTCCACTGGTATACAGTCCAACAGTCCACTGGTATACATTGTGACTTGGTACTTTGTTAAGTTCTCTAAAAAGGAAGTATGTGGATTAATTTTTTAAATAAACACTTTATATTATCAAAATTGTAATCATTCACTGAATAGAATAGTTCAGGTCAGTTCAGTTCAGTCACTCAGTCGTGTACGACTCTTTGCGACCCCATGGACTGCAGCATGCCAGGCTTCCCTATCCATTACAAACTCCCGGAGGCTACTCAAACTCATGTCTACTGAGTCGTTGATGCCATCCAACCATCTCATCCTCTGTTGTCCCCTTCTCCTCCTGCCTTAAATCTTTCTCACATCAGGGTCCTTTCAAATAAGTCAGTTTTTCCCATCAAGTGGCCAAAGTATTGGAGTTCAGCTTCAGCATCAGTCCTTCCAATGAGTATTCAGGATTGATTTCCTTTAGGATGGACTGGTTGGATCTCCTTGCAGTCCAAGGGACTCTTAAGAGTCTTCTCCAACACCACAGTTTAAAAGCATCACTTCTTCAGCACTCAGCTTTCTTTATAGTCCAACTCTCACATCCATAAATGACTACTAGAAAAACCAAAGCTTTGACTAGATGGACCTTTGTTGGCAAAGTAATGTCACTGCTTTTTAATATGCCGTCTAGGTTGGTCATAATTTTTCTTTCAAGGAGCAAGTGGCTTTTAATTTCATGGCTGCAGTCAACATCTGCAATGATTTTGGTTGTGGTGGTGGTTTAGCCACTAAGTCGTGTCCGACTCTTGCGATCCCGTGGACTGTAGCCTGTCAGGCCTCTCTGTCCATGGGATTCTCCAGGCAAGAATACTAGAGTGGGTTGCCATTTCCTTCTCCAGGGGATCTTCCCAACACAGGAATTGAACCTGGGTCTCCTGCATTGCAGGCAGATGATTTACCAACTGAGCCATGAGGGGAGTAGTGATTTTGGAGGCCCCCAAAATAAAGTCTGTCACTGTTTCCATTGTTTCCCCATCTATGGAAGTGATGGGACCAGACGCCATGATCTTAGTTTTCTGAATGTTGAGTTTTAAGCCAACTTTCTCACTCTCCCCTTTCACTTTTATCAAGAGGCTCTTTAGTTCTTCTTTGCTTTCTGCTGTAAGTGTGGTATCATCTGCGTATCTGAGGTTATTGATATTTCTCCCGGCAATCTTGATTCCAGATTGTGCTTCATCCAGCCTGGCATTTCGCATGATGTAGTCTGCATATAAGTTAAATAACCAGGGTGACAATATACAGACTTGACGTACTCCTTTCCCGATTTGGAACCAGTCTGTTTTTCCATGTCCAGTTGTAACTATAACTATTGCTTCTTGACCTGCATACAGATTTCTCAGGAGGCAGTTCAGGTGGTCTGGTATTCCCATATCTTTCAGAATTTTCCACAGTTTGTTGTGATCCACACAGTCAAAGGTATTAGTGTAGTCAATAAAGCAGAAGTAGATATTTTTCTGGAACTCTCTTGCTTTTTTGATGATGCAGCGGCTGTTGGCAATTTGATCTCTGCTTCCTCTGCCTTTTCTTACTCCAGCTTGAACGTCTGGAATTTCACATTTCACATACTATTGAAGCCTGGTATGGAGAATTTTGAGCATTACTTTACTAGTGTGTGAAATGAGTGCAATTGTGCAGTTGTTTGAACATTCTTTGGCATTGCCTTTCTTTGGGATTGGAATGAAAACTGATCTTTTCCAGTCCTGTGGCTACTGCTGAGTTTTCCAAATTTGCTGGTATATTGAGTGTGGCACTTTCACAGCATCACCTTTTAGGATTTGAAATAGCTCAACTGGAATTCCATCACCTCCTCTAGCTTTATTCATAGTGATGCTTCCTAAGGCCCACTTGACTTCGCATTCCAGGATGTCTGGCTCTAGGGGAGTGATCACACTATCGTGATTATCTGGGTCATGAAGGTATTTTTTGTATAGTTTCTTCTGTGTGTTCTTGCCACCTCTTCTTAATGTCTTCTACTTCTGTTAGGGATAATATAATCAACCATATATATTCCACTTAAAAATTTTTTTTGTTTAATCACTAAGTCATGCCTGACTCTTTTGTGACCCCATGGACTGTAGCCTCCCAGGCTTCTCTGTCCGTGGAATTTACCAGGCAACAATACTGGAGTGGGTTGCCATTTTATTCTCCAGGGGATCTTGCTGACCCAGGGATCAAACCTGTGTCCCCTGCATTGGCAGGCAGATTCTTTACCACTGAGCCGTCTATTACCAGTGATAATTTATGTTATAATTATAATTAAATTATAATTACAGTTGTAGTTTTTCCAATCTAGTTTCATCTATTTTTCCACCCTTTTTTCCTCCTGGAATATTTTGAATATTTTGAAACAATGAATATATTAGGTTTTGCTTATAGGCTTGGCACTTATTTCAGAAACTCAGAGGGTGTTGTTTAAAGATCATGACATATAAAAATATTTGTTATTTAAATGTAATATTTTCTATTGTACCTTCAGTTCAGTTCAGTTCAGTCACTCAGTCATGTCCAACTCTGTGACCCCATGAATTGCAGCACCCCAGGCCTCCCTGTCCATCACCAACTCCCGCCAAGTTCACTCAAACCCATGTCCATCGAGGCGGTGATGCCATCCAACCATCTCATCCTCTGTTGTCCCCTTCTCCTCCTGCCCCCAATCCCTCCCAGCCTCAGGGTCTTTTCCAATAAGTCAACTCTCTGCATGATATAGCCAAAGTATTGGAGTTTCATCTTCAGCATCAATCCTTCCAATGAACCCCCAGAATGGACTGGTTGGATCTCCTTGCAATCCAAGGGACTCTCAAGAGTCTTCTCCAACACCACAGTTCAAAACCATCAATTCTTTGGCACTCAGTTTTCTTTACAGTCCAACTCTCACATCCATATATGACCACTGGAAAAACCATAGCCTTGACTAGACGGACCTTTGTTGGCAAAGTAATATCTCTGCTTTTCAATATGTTATCTTGGTTGGTCATAAGTTTCCTTCCAAGGAGTAAGTGTCTTTTAATTTCATGGCTGCAATCACCATCTGCAGTGATTGTGGAGCCCAAAAAAATAAAGTCTGACACTATTTCCACTGTTTCCCCATCTATCTGCTATGAAGTGATGGGACCAGATGCCATGATCTGAGTTTTCTGAATCTTGAGCTTTAAGCCAACTTTTTCACTCTCCTCTTTCACTTTCATCAAGAGGCTTTTTAGTTCCTCTTCACTTTCTGCCATAAGGGTGGTGTCATCTGCATATCTGAGGTTATTGATATTTCTCCCAACAATCTTGATTCCAGCTTTTGCTTCTTCCAGCCTAGCGTTTCTCATGATGTACTCTGCACAGAAGTTAAATAAGCAGGGTGACAATATACAGCCTTGACGTACTCCTTTTCCTATTTGGAACCAGCTTGTTGTTCCATGTCCAGTTCTAACTGTTGCTTCCTGACCTGCATACAGATTTCTCAAGAGGCAGGTCAGGTGGTCTGGTATTCCCATCCCTTTTAGAATTTTCTGGTTTATTGTCAAAGGCCTTGGCATAGTCAGTATAGCAGAAATAGATGTTTTCTGGAACTCTCTTGTTTTTCGATGATCTAGCGGATGTTGGCAATTTGATCTCTGGTTCCTCTGCCTTTTCTAAAACCAGCTTGAATATTTGGAAATTCACGGTTCACATACTGCTGAAGCCTGGCTTGCAGAATTTTGAGCATTACTTTACTAGCATGTGAGATGAGTACAATTGTGTGGTAGTTTGAGCATTCTTTGGCATTGCCTTTCTTTGGGATTGGAATGAAAACTGACCTTTTCCAGTCCTGTGGCCATTACTGAGTTTTCCAAATTTGTACCTTAATTTCTTCAAATATAAAACTCAGATAGCTGTGCAGGAAAGACTGTGGGGGAAGGTCTGTGATTGCAGGAATAGGAATGTTGAATGGGAATGATCAAACCTTCATGACTTTAATTTGGCCCTGCTTTGGAAGTATGAAAGAGGTCTAAAATATTAATTCTTGATGGGAATTCTTTAAGAAGAATATCTATATATTTTTTGAATATAATGTGAGGTAAAATCTTTTTAAAACATATGTGTTTGTTTTACCGCTCGTACCCAGAGCGGAAGAAGGAGCTAGTCTGGGTCATCCACCCATCAGTCCTGTGACCTTGGGTGATTTGCTTCATCTTTCTGGGGCCTTAATCCCTTCGTATGTAAAATGATGGCTTCCTTGGTGGTTAAGACAGTAGGGAATCCATCTGCAATGCAGGAGACCCAGGTTCCATCTCTGGGTCAGGAAGATTCCCCTGGAGAAGGGAATGGCTACCCTGTCCAGTATTCTTGCCTGGAGAATCAATGGATGGAGGAGCCTGGCTACAACCCAAGGGGACACAAAGAGCTGGATCTGACTAACACTTTCATTTTCATGTAAAAAGATGGCTTTGGAAAGAATAGTTGCTAAGGGCTTTTCTAATTTAAGAATCCTATGATATGAGAGTAGTAGTGAATATTTGCTACAGAGTGTTTCAGTAGATTAAATTCATGCCTGAATTTACTCCAGTAAAGGCCCTACCTTTTGATGTGGTTGCTACTATTCACAGGTTATGTAAGTTGAGATATAGTCTCATACCTTAGCCAAAATCAAGTGAAAAAATACCTATGATTCAAGGTAATCTGTAAATTAGTGTAGAATAGTTGCCAAAACATTTTTTGTAAGATCTATGAAAGTTTTATTGAAGTTGATGTGATAAACATTATTTTATATTCTATATTCATTTTGTTTCTAAATTATTAAAACTTCAAATGAAAATAATTTATAATGAAATAATTTGAAGCCTAACTACGTAAGGGCTTACGTAGTTACTTTGAACCAAAGAATTTTTTAAAAGAGGAATTTTTTCATTAGAGAATTTAAGAGGAAAAGGAAAAATGTGTGGGAAAGCTGCTTTGAAATGGTTGGCTGTAAGCGTGTAAGCCCTGTGACTGTAAAAAGTAATGTTCACTATTCAAGTGCAAATGTGCAGAAAGTCTTGCTGCCTAAGAAGGCTGTGGATTGTGGTAAACAGCTTTTGCTGGAGTCCTGAGGGAAAGGAGGAAGAAGGCAAAGGGAGGGGCTTAGAGAATGTCAGTCTTTGGTAAATCCATTTCTCTTGAACAGTGGTGTCCTGCTCACCCTCAGAGTAAATGTGAATCATCAAAGAAGCAAAGGAAGTAGAAAAGAGTATCTGGAGTAACTGAGAGCTAGAGGAAGATTAGGACTTCTCTCAAATATGTACAGATTTGAGAGTAAATTTTTCACAGAGGAAGATTCTCTTTCTAGCATAAAGATTCTATTTGGAGGTACTGCTCTGACACTGCTTATGGAAACATGTCTGGGAACTAAACAGAGTTTGACCCTATACTTAGCAGTTAAAGATGTACTGTTTAAGTAGCTCCATTTTCTTTATAAATTTGAGTTAATGACATTTGCCTATCACTTCAGGTTTACACAGTAACAACATCAGGCTTTGTGCTTCTTGAAAAGGAAACACCAACTATGCAAAATTTGTGGGACCGTGTGTCCATCCATATTACCCTCCTTGGATTGCAGACAGCTAAGAATGTAGACTGGCTTCTTGTGCCTTATCATTTCTGAAGATCTCAGTGGAATTTATGTTAACTGTCTGAAAAGGAAAAATTAAACCTTCCTGGTAAATACTGCTTTTCCCTGAGTTCCTCTCTAATCCTTCAGTAAACTGTACCCTGTTGCTCTAGTTCTACAGCACATTTTCTGAATGGAAACCCCAAACATGATATATTCTCTTATTTAAGCAATATTGACCCTGAAGAAGGATTATAATGTGCAAACATTTTAGAGAAGTAACATATGTAACCCTGTTGTTTCTGTTATTCTGATGTGCTGGCAAGCGCTAGTTAGAATAATTGGCAAGGGCTAGGAAGAAATACTATTTAGACTTAGGAAAGCTACAAAACTATCCCACTGGAAAGGTAAATATGTCATGTTTTGTGTCCAGCAATAATAATTGCAACAACAACATCTGAGACATTTCCCTGGGCTTTACACCACCTAATTAATTTTCTTCAAAATATTTTCTCTCTCCCTCTCTGTGTTTTTTGTTGGGAATCAGGTTGAATGTATCTAAATGAATTACAGTGCTCTAAAGATATCACGTTATTGAAGAAATGTTATCCTATAATTTAAATAGTTGCTAGTATCAGAAAATATTTTAATATTATGGTTTATTTTTCATACATTTAAGATTCCATTTAGTGATATAATGGAGATTGACTTAAAAATTAATAGTGGCCAAGATTTACGTCTTTGTTTTCTTCAAGAACTTAACATCTGCATTAGACACCATTTAAAGCTTCTCTAAGTCATTAAAAAAAAATTACTGGAGCATCATTTTTAAAAAGCTACCAACAAACAACCATTGATTTGTCCTTTGTTATCATAGACAAGCTGAAGTAGAAATAAAGTGTTTAAGAGAAGTGAAGTGAAGTGAAGTCGCTCAGTTGTGTCCGACTCTTTGCGACCCCATAGACTGGGGCCTACCACGCTCCTCTGTCCATGGGATTTTCTAGGCAATAGTACTGGAGTGGATTGCCATTTCCTTCTCCAGGGGATCTTCCCAACCCGGGGCTCGAACCCAGGTCTCCGCATTGTAGACAGACGCTTTACCGTCTGAGCCATCAGGGAAGTCCTTAAGAGAGGAATAGCATTGATGATGATGATGATGATAGATGAATGAAAAGCAAAAGTCCACAAACAGGAAATGGTATTTGAAGTGACTGGAGTAATCTATCTTACTCTGAGTAGTACTAAACACAAAAGCCTCTTCCTCAAGAATCTTCCTTTGTTGTGGTTCTTTATTGTAATTGTTTTTCTTTTCAACCACTATTGGTATGCAAAGGTTGAATTAAAAATTTTTTTAAATTTACACTATTAAAATAGACTTGTTTGGGGGCTTAAGAAGTAGTTGTTCATTAGTTACTTTTTGTAAAATATCTATTCAGAAATGATCTTTACAGTTTTTTTGAGAATGGGGATATAATATATCACTTCAGTAAAACTTGAAAAATTTAGCATTTTTAATTTAAAATATTAAAATATTTTCTCAGCATAGATACTGAAAGTTATTACTATAATGTAATTATGTATTGTGTAATTATGTCTTGGAAGATTTAATCAATTGGTATTTGAAAAGGTTTATAGGTAAAGTTTTTAGAAGATTACGTTTCTGGAATTTTTTATACAGTGGAATTTCTGATGCTACAGTAAATTAAAAAGTTGGATGATTTTCATGTGATATCCTATTTCACTAATACAGAACAACCTTGAACCACACTAGAGCAATAATTACTTAACCTAAATCAGAGACCAAGCCAGGCCAAACAGCTGTTTTCATTTTGTTAGGAGATCCATTTGATTTACTTTTTTAGTCAGCTTTCATTACTGTAGAAGACAAAACTTCACTTGAGTTTTTAACCCTGAATTCTCTGCCTTGTTTGCTGCCTGCTGTAAAATTGCATGGTTGAGCTGCCACAGCCGCTGAACACGCTCCGGAGCTACTGTAGTGTTGTAGGGAGGCTGCACTTCAGCTGGGAAAAGAGGAGCTTCACGAAAACAGATAAAATCTAGGTCCTCCTCGCTGCCCTGTAAACAAACAAAACAAAACTCATTATCATTAGGCTGACTATAAAAGAAGCCTTTAGGAATGAATTGATATGAGTTCAAATCAATGAACTGATTTGAGTTCCTATAGTAACTGTCTTAGAAACTAGAGAAAGGAATGTTCCAGAGACACAGAGATAAGACATTTGAATTCAAATGAGTTACTTATAGCTAGATTCAGATGTATTAGATATTAAGTCATTACCCCTAAAATTGATCTATTATTTGCTGTAGTATGTCCTGTTTTAAATTGTGAAACCAGTTTTCCTATAATTTCTAAAAATGTGGATGTAGTATTTTGTGGTTTATATCATGCCATTTGTAATTCCATAACTATTCTGTTCCCACAATCCCCAGTGAAAATGTGAAAAATACAGTAAGTCCCCTACATACAAAGAGATTCATTCCAAGAGCCTGTTCATAAGTCTAGTTTGTTCTTAAGTCTACCAAAGTTAGCCTAGGTACCCAACTAACACAATCAGCTATTAGTACTATACTGTAATAGGTTTATAATGTTTTTCACACGAATAATACACAAAAACAAACACAAAAGATAAAACATTTTAAATCTTATAGTACAGTACCTTGAAAGGTACATTAAGTGCAATACCAGTTACATCACTGCTGCTTTTAGCCTTGCTTCCAGACATCCTGGACTTGAAATAAAGATACTGTACTACTATACTCTATACAGAACTGTACATTAAAATACACAAAAGCACAACCATTTGTAGAGGATGCACATGACAGTGTACACCAGACACATAAACTAACATATGATTGGACATATGAACACACATTTACATCTTTGAAAGTTTGCAGCTTGAAGGTTCCTATTGTGGGGGATTACTGTATTGGGACCTTGTGACACCTTGGAAAAAGTAGCTTAAGCCATTTCTTGAGATTATTGTCACTTGGGAAAGAAAAAAGATTACTTCGAACTGTTGGTGCTGATTAAATCTGTTTTTCTCTTCCCTCAAAGCAGTCTGTATCTATTCCTTAAATAAACAGAACCTGTCAAAACAGTGGGTTCCCTGTGGCTACACAGATTGGTATAAATAGAATCAGCTACACAGAGACAACTCTTAGATGGTCATGATGAATTCTTTGACATATTTATGCCATATTACAGACCTTCATTTCTTAACCACTTTTATCCTAGATTCTTCAGTTCAGTTCAGTTCAATCGCTCAATTGTGTCCGACTCTATGCGACCCCACGGACTGCAGTACTTCAAGCTTCCCTGTTCATCACCAACTCCCAGAGCTTGCTCAAACTCATGTCCATCAAATTGATGATAGTATCCAACCATCTCATTCTCTGTCATCCCCTTTTCCTCCTGCCTTCAATAATTCCCAGCATCAGGGTCATTTCAAATGAGTCAGCTCTTCACATCAGGTGGCCAAATATTGGAATTTCAGTTTCAGCATCAGTCCTTCCAATGAATATTCAGGATTGACTTCCTTTAGGATGGACTGGTTGGATTTCCTTGCAGTCCCAGGGACTCTCAAGAGTCTTCTCCAGCACCACAGTTCAAAAGCATCAATTCTTGGGCGCTCAGCTTTCTTTATAGTCCAGTTCTCACATCCATACATAACTACTGGAAAAACCAAAGCTTTGACTAGATGGACCTTTGTTGGCAAAGTAATGTCTCTGCTTTTTAACATGCTATCTAGGTTGGTCACAGCTTTTCTTCCAAGGAGCAAGCAGCTTTTAATTTCATGGCTGCAGTCACCATCTGCAGTGATTTTGGAGCCCCAAAAAATAAAGTCTGTCCCTATTTCCATTGTTTCCCAATCTATTTGCCATGAAGTGATGGGACCAGATGCCATGATCTTAGTTTTCTGAATGTTGAGTTTTAAGCCAACTTTCTCACTCTCTCCTTTCACTTTTATCAAGAGGCTCTTTAGTTCTTTGCTTTCTGCTTAAGTGTGGTGTCATCTGCATATCTGAAGTTATTGATATTTCTCCCAGCAATCTGATTCCAGCTTGTGCTTTATCCAGTCCTGCATTTCTCCTGATGTACTCTGCATATAAGTTAAACAAACAAAGTGACAATATACAGCCTTGACGTACTCCTCTCCCAATTTGGAACCAGTCTGTTTTTCCATGTCCAGTTGTAACTATTGCTTCTTGACCTGCATACAGATTTCTCAGGAGGCAGGTCAGGTGGTCTGGTATTCCCATCTCTTGAAGAATCTTCCACAGTTCATTGTGATCCACATAGTCAAAGGTATTGGTGTAGTCAATAAAGCAGAAGTAGATATTTTTCTGGAACTCTGTTTCTTTTTCAGTGATCCAGTGGATGTTGGCAATTTGATCTCTGCTTCCTCTGCCTTTTCTAAATCCAGCTTGAATATCTGGAATTTCATGGTTCTTGTACTGTTGAAGCCTGGAATGGAGACTTTTGAGCATTACTTTGCTAGTGTGTGAGATGAGTACAATTGTGCAGTAGTTTGAACATTCTTTGGCATTGCCTTTCTTTGGGATTGGAATGAAAACTGACCTTTTCCAATCCTATGGCCACCGCTGAGTTTTCCCAGTTTGCTGTTATATTGAGTGTAGCACTTTCACAGCATCATCCTTTAGGATTTGAAAGAGCACTGGAGTCTTAGAGTTCCCTGAAAGAGACTTTCATGGTCAAATAAATTTTGTGAACACTTCCATGCATATGTGTTAGTAGCTCAGTCATGTCCAACTCTTTGGGACCCCATGGACTGTAGCCTGCAAAGCTCCTCTGTCCATGAAATTCTCCAGGCAAGAATACTGGAGTGGTAGCCATTCCCTTCTCCAGGGAATCTTCCCGACCCAGGGATCGAACCTGGGTCTCCTGCATTGCTGGCAGTCTTTACCATTTGAGCCACCAGGGAAGCTCAAACACTGCCTTAGAATATCACAATACATGATAGTATATTATAGTTCTGAGAAATCCAGCAGAGAAAACAATCTTTTAAACCTAGTTAAATTCAGTGTTTCCCAAAGTTATTTGAGTGTGAAACACTTTTTTTTTTTAATGTGACACCACAATATTCCATAAAACAGTTTTGCTTTGGACACTAGTTTACATTGGAGCATATGTCCTTTCAGTTCAGTTCAGTTCAGTCGCTCAGTCATGTCCGACTCTTTGTGACCCCCATGAATTGCAGCAGGCCAGGCCTCCCTGTCCATCACCAACTCCCGGAGTTCACTCAAACTCACATCCATCGAGTTGGTGATATCATCCAGCTATCTCATCCTCTGTTGTCCCCTTCTCCTCCTGCCCCCAATCCCTCCCAGCATCAGAGTCTTTTCCAATGAGTCAACTCTTCACATGAGGTGGCCAAATAGATATTATCTAACTATTTATTCAAATGCATAATATGTGGAATTTAAAGTTGGTGGAAACAAGGAGCTCTTTTTTGGTGTGTATTTTTTTAATAACAAAATAATTTGGAGGTCTTGCTGCTGCTAGCTAAGAAAGACACTTGGAAGATTACTAGCTTGGTCAAGGCTCTTCATAAGAACCTTTATTAAAGGGTAATCATCTTGACAAAACCCAGAGAACTACAGTGATGCCTCTACCTTCTAGCCAACTCATAATAGTTAGTGTTGGAGAAGAGTCTTATTGAAACTAATTGAGAACTGCTGATGTGTTGAAAAACAAAGATTATTTCCTGTGGTGCAACAGAGTCTTTACAAAGAACCATAGATTGTATCGCAGATGTTAGTACCTCACAAAGAGGAAAAGTTAGTTGAAGATTGTGTCTTTGTTTAAGAAGTCTAGTCCTTTTCCAAGTCTGTATTTATTGATTTATGGCTGCTCTGGGTCTTTGTTGCTGTTCACAGGCTTTCTCTAGTTGTGGCGAGCGGGGGCTCCTCTCCAGTGGTGGTGCACAGCTTTCTCATTGTGGTGGCTTCTCTTGTTGCGTGGGGTTTCGGTAGTTGCAGCAAGTGTGCTCAGTAGCTGTGGCACGAGAGCTTAGTTGCCCTGCAGCACATGGTGTCTTCCCACACCAGGGATCAAACCCGTGTCCCCTGAATTGGCAGGCGGATTCTTAACCACTGGACCACCAGGGGAATCCAGGAAGTGTAGTCTTTAGGAAGATGGCTGGTGTCCTGTGGTGCTTTTCTGTTATCTAAGACATAGAAGATTGTGTCTGAGATAGTTCCTGACTCCCTCGGTGAAGTGTAAATGACTGCATGTTCCATCTAGGGCTTCTTCCTTCACTGTAAGTTCTGATATCTACCACCTAGTTTTGTCCACTCCAGTTTGAATTTATGCACTAGTCCCTTTATCTCATTCCTTTTTGTCCCCCACCCCCTGTTTTTCTTTCTTTCTCCTTTTTTTTTGTTTCTTTTTGATTTTTAAGGAAACTTGAGCAGGAGTTGCTAAAACTGCATCTGCAACAAGCAAATCAAGGAAGCAGAAGACTGCAAGTCTCTATCTGAAGTTTACTCTTTTCACAGTCAATTTAATAAAATATGATTGACATTTACTAACAAGTATATTCTACAAGAGTGAAGAGGAAGCCAGGTGAGAAAAGGACTCTTCAATTGGAAGAAATATGAACTATAGTCTTTGTTTATTATTCTCAGCTTAGACTCTTATAAGTTGTTTTCACTTGATGTTGAAACAAATACTTTGGCCTTGCAGCTGGTAGAATCTGAACAAAATTAATTTGCTATTATGACAATTGGATTAATTAACAGCAGAGCATTAGTGATACATCTGATGGCAAATGTCAGGCCATTACTACCATCACCACCATCAATAGCCATATGCCAAAATAATAAAAATAATGTCTTTATATTGTATAGCTTTCCATAGTTTTAAAATTACTTCCATTTATGTTATCTTATGTTCTTCAAGTAGCCTCAAGAATTAGATAATAGTGGAACTATTATTTCTGTTTTAGAAATGAGCAAAGTCAGGTTCAGAAAGTTTTAGTGACTTGACCTCTGTTATGAAGTTAGAACAGGAAAATTGAGGTTCAAACTAAGGTTTTTCTGACATCAGTTCTTTCCACTTCTCTATACTGCCTGAAGTATTGCCTTATTGTGAGTGCTTACACGCTAAGTTGCTCCAGTTGTGTCCGACTCTTTGTGACCCTATGGACTGTAGCCCACTAGGATCTTCTGTACATCAGATTCTCCAGGCAAGAATACTGGAGTGGGTTGCCATGCCCTCCTCCAGGGGATCTTACCAACCGAAGGATCAAACCTGTGACTCTTGCGTCTCTTGCATTGGCAGGTGGGTTCTTTACCAGTAGTGCCACGTGGGAAGCCCTGTCTTACCGTAATTTTCATTAAATATTTTGTCTGCCACTAAGTTAAAAGAGTACTCATCCTGCTTTTAAACCTTAAGGGTATATAAAAAAGCACAGTCCTGTAAGTTTGACAGTGCTGATGTCAAATATAGATATATTTTCAGTGTTGTTTTTTTGCCCCAGCTATTTGCAAAGTAAATAACTGCTTGCAAATTGAAAGATTTAAATTTACAAGTGCAAAGTATTTTCTAAAAATTATGCTTCCTCATGAAACACACAAAAACTTTTCCATCATTTCTGAAGCTAGGCACATGTACATAAGGAAATTAATTACAGGCACAGAATGACAAATTAAAAGTATTTGAATTTTAATCTGTTGCTTAGTTGTTTGAGTAACTTTGCTTTTCCTGCTTAGATCAAATACAAATTATCTGGGAAAGGAAAGATGCCAACAAATACATATAGTATAAATAACAAAGCTGTTGGTCTGTTTAAAAAGCCACATTATTTTCTTCCTCTAATAATCCTTCAAATCCAGTGATGTTTATCTTCATCCCAAAGTTAAATGTATTGAGAGACCCACCTAACTTTTTGTCTAGAGGATTATGCAGAATTTGTTTGGAGAATCCATGTGCTAAAAGTTGAATCAGTTATGTAACTTGCTAACTTTAATGTATAGATACCAGTGACTCACTGTATATCAGTGGGATGTGGTCTTTGAAGTGTGGGTTCAGTTGTGGGTTTCTCAGAACTAGCTATACTCTGACCTCAACTGGTCCTCTTTGGAACCAATGATGCTCCCATGAGACACTGGCTGGGATTAGGGTGTGATTTTTGTTGTGTGCCCAAGAAGTGTAGGATATATTCAGCATCGATATAAAACAGGTGGCTGAATTATAACACAAAGCACAGGAGAGAATAGGACTGCCCCCACAGAGGTCAGATTTCCATTAGCAAAGCTAAGCATTGGAATGAAATGATGGATTAGTTCAGTTAGGCAAAATCTTGCTTACTCACTTTGCCCAAATTAGCACAGTTTTTGTTTTTTGTTTTTTTTTTTTGTCCTCAGTGATCTGGATAATTACTTCATTTCACTGCTATCCTCTGTTTGTGGAAGCCTGGCCTTAACCAGTAATTAACATGGCCTGAATTACAATTTGTCAGTCCAGTTCAATTCAGCAAATAAATTTATGGAGCACCTAGTACATGTTAATTACTATGCTGTGTTTTGAAATTCAGAGGTGACTAAAATGTGGTCTTGTCTCTCAGGAGTTCACAGACTATGCTGGTAGGGAGGAAGCAAATTGTAGTATCGCCACTGTAATACAGTGTGTTAAGTGCTGTGTTAGTGATGATGGTCAGGGAGCCTGTTCTCTGAAAGTATGCATAGGAGAAATGTTAATCAGAAGTCAAGGAAGTACTGTTTGAAGTAAGTGTAAGAAGGAGAAGAGGGTGGAAGAACATTCTCATTATTTACATTTGAGATTGTAAATGCCAAATAAGTAGAGAATTAAAGTTCTTGCACACAAAGGCAAAGATAGTTTTAGAAGTTAATTTATTACATTTACAAGCAACTCCTGCAGCTCAATTCCAGAAAAATAAATGACCCAATCAAAAAATGGGCCAAAGAACTAAACAGACATTTCTCCAAAGAAGACATACAGATGGCTAACAAACACATGAAAAGATGCTCAACATCACTCATTATCAGAGAAATGCAAATCAAAACCACAATGAGGTACCATTTCACACCAGTCAGAATGGCTGCGATCCAAAAGTCTACAAGCAATAAATGCTGGAGAGGGTGTGGAGAAAAGGGAACCCTCTTACACTGTTGGTAGGAATGCAAACTAGTACAGCCACTATGGAGAACAGTGTGGAGATTCCTTAAAAAACTGGAAATAGAACTGCCTTATGACCCAGCAATCCCACTGCTGGGCATACACACCGAGGAAACCAGAATTGAAAGAGACACGTGTACCCCAATGTTCATCGCAGCACTGTTTATAATAGCCAGGACATGGAAGCAACCTAGATGTCCATCAGCAGATGAATGGATAAGAAAGCTGTGGTACATATACACAATGGAGTATTACTCAACCATTAAAAAGAATACACTTGAATCAGTTCTAATGAGGTGGATGAAACTGGAGCCGATTATACAGAGTGAAGTAAGCCAGAAGGAAAAACACCAATACAGTAAACTAACACATATATATGGAATTTAGAAAGATGATAATGATAACCCTGTATGCGAGACAGCAAAGGAGACACAGATGTATCAAACAGTCTTTTGGACTCTGTGGGAGAGGGAGAAGGTGGGATGATTTGGGAGAATGGCATTGAAACATGTATAATATCATATAAGAAATGAATCGCCAGTCTAGGTTCGATGCAGGATACAGGATGCTTGGGGCTGGTACGCTGGGATGACCCAGAGAGATGGTATGGGGAGGGAGATGGGTGAGGGGTTCAGGATTAGGAACACGTGTACACCCATGGCAGACTCATGTTGATGTATGGCAAAACCAATACAGTATTGTAAAGTAAAATAAAACTTTTTAAAAAAGGAAAAAAAAAGAAGTTAATTTATTGATCAATCAATAGATGGAGAACAGGGACTTCATTGGTTTTTACTTTCTTTGCTCTTGCTAAGATAAGTTAGTTCTCCTAACAGGGGAAGTAACTATGAACTCTTGATCAAAGGTGCAGAGAAATTGGGTTGTTTTAAACACTGATATTTTTTTAAAAGATTCCTCTTGAACTTTAGTGATGGAGCACCAATTTAAAACAAACATGATTTTTAAAGCAGTACATGGGTGCCCAATTGTACCTAGGCTTTTTCTTCCATTTAAAAATTCAGTCTGAAGTTTCCTGGCAGCACAGACAAGTCTCTACATACTAATCCATGTTAAGGGAAATGTTGACTTTTGGGACACTGTTGGAGTAAATATTGACTGTGAGATGCCTTCCAGAAAACCAGCAGAATCAAAGATTGTTACAAACTATCATTTGGGTTTTCACCAGAGGAGCAAAACAGTGCTGGAGGTATTCTCAGTCCGTTGGTAATCATAGCAATCAGAGGCAGTGTTTGAGAGTTGGGATGGTGACCTGGAGAAGTGATACTGGAAAACAGAAAGGATCCTTTAGGAAGTTAAATTGATAATCAGGGTTCCATTATACCTCTTCTTAATAATTACATGCTATTTTTTTTAATATACAAAGTGGGGAAATGTTGACTAACAGAAGCATGTGCTTGGAGTAGTTTGTCTAGAAGAGACTTGTCCCAATCCATTTATTTTCTTATCCCTTTACCTATGACATTAGATTTCAGCATAATTGGGCATAGTCAAAGTTATTGTCTGCCACCACAGAACTAAGTAAAGGAAAATATTTCAGATTCCAGGTTTTATTAACTCATAATTGGAGTAATGTTTTAGGAAGATTAATTGGAGATGTGTGCAGAAGCTGAAGATCTGGTAAAATGTCAAACCAAAGGAGTTTGCACAGAATGAAATAGTAGTAATCCAGGATAGAGGTGTTGAGACCTGGTGCTAGTATAATGGTGGTAGAAAAACAGTGAAAAACAAAATAAGAGAAATACAAACGGAAGGATGGACAAGTTTAAGTAACAATGGCATGTGGATAGAATAAATGATAGAGGGGTTGGAATGCTGGTCACAGAAATGGCCAAATGGAAAAGGTAAAAAGTGAAAATAGGGACTTTGCTGGTGGCCCAGAGGTTAAGAATCTACCTTGCAATGCAGGGGATGTGGATTTGACCCCTGTTCAGGAAACTAAGATTCCACATTCTGAGGAGCAACTAAGTTCACATGCCACAAGCCTCATCTAGAGAGTCTGTGCACTGCAACTAAGACCCTGCCTGTGGCAACTAAGACCCAGTGCAGCCAAATAAATAAATGTTTTTGTTTTAAAAAGTGAAAATAATTTGAGGAATATTGAAATGGCTTCCCTGTCCCTATTCTTCTTCTTCTTCTATTTCAATAAACACTTGGTTCATCTTTAACATAGTATTATTTTCTTAACAGAAGCATTTAAAACCCAGCATGTTGGATTTTTAATGAAAATATCCAAGAGTCTGTTTCCTAATGTGATCAGTGTTGGTATGCTACGTGCTCAGTCCCTCAGTCATGTCCGACTCTTTGCAACCCCACGGACTATAGCCCACTAGGCTCCTCTCCATGGGATTCTCTAGGCAAGAATTCTGGAGTGGGTTGCCATTTCCTATTTCAGGGGCTCTTCCTGACATAGATATCAAACGCACATCTCTGGAGTTTCCTGCATTGGCAGGTGGCTTCTTTACCCTTGTGTCACCTGGGAAGCCCCAATGTTGGTATAATATATCTAAGATTCTCTTATTATAAAATATGTTTTTATATAATTACCTATGCTTTACATCCTTGTTACAGTTATTAACCATTATTTTAAGTTAGACTTAACACTATACAAAAAATAATGGCAGTCTCTCAAATGTCTTCCACCACATCAGTGGATTTCTAGAGAATTTTTTACTTTCTGAGTAATAAAGGCATCAAAAGCCCTATAGGAAAATAAATTCCCTATGAGCCATCTAATTCTCAGAGATTTATTTTAAAAATAATCCTCACTACCATCTTTGTCATACAACTTCACTCTATCTTTTAGGTGCTCTATTCCATTCAGAAATCTTTATCTCTAAGGAGGCATTAGTCCAGCTTACTTTATGCTTCTGATACTTTCTTTTGGGCTTGTTAGACTCCCCTGAGAATGCTCTGGGGAGAGACTCTCCTTTGCATGTTCTTTTTCAACTCCTAGTATTTCTGGACCTCCTGTGTTCTGTATCAAGGCACAATAGTTACTGGAGAAAGTTAACAAAAGTACAAGTTGTGTTATAAGTGCTTTTTCTGGGACTTATTCTGGTACCAAACTTTCCTTCCTCCCCCTACTTCTGGCCCTACCAATTTGCAAGTTGTCCCAGCCTAACTGAAGCAGGGATTTAAAATCTGTTAGAGAGCTCAGCTGTTGATTTACAGAGCTGAAGTCTGCACAGAGGAATCATCTGTAATGGGATTCTTTGCTCCCAGGAGAGACATTACATAGCAGAGCTGTAAATCACTGAAGAAATAGAGAAGGAGGAAGGGGTGGGAGACGGAGTATGCTCAGTAAAAATAGGATGTACTATTGATTAAAGTAGTTGTCTTTAACTTTTTATTTTTGTCCCAAGGAAAGGAAGAGTGGATATTTAAGAAATTGAGTGTACTGTATTTGTTGTCCTAGATGTTTTGATTTGTTTGGTTTACCAGTTGTCTCTTTTTTGCCTCCCGGGATTTATTTTTGGGAATTCACTTTTTTTAAAATCTGTGTGACTGTGTGTTTGAATCTGATTTACAGCCAGAAGATTTTACAATCAACCCTTTGCCCTCACTGCATTGTCCCTGAATCAAACTATAATACAGGTTTGATCAGGGTAATGTACAAGGTGTAGTGATATAAAGTTCTAAGTGGAAATGTCCTAAACGCATTGCCAATGCAGTGAGACTAGCCAACAGAGAAATAGATGACCTCAGGAAATGTCTGGCTTAACAAATGTATATCTTTAAATTGGAAATCTAATTATTTGCCTTAGATTTGCACTGCTGGGAACCTAATGCAAGACCATGTTAAATAAACTTATTATTTCCGTTTTTCATTTAACCTGTGGGTTGTAGTATGACCAATCTGTTTTATATCCTCAATCAACAGATGATTGTATTTGGTAATAATTTATCAAGAATAAAAATCTGTTTTTGAAACTAATCACCTCATGTTAGGTCTGCCCTTTTTCAAACCCACCATCTGATATTCATTTTGTCTGCAAGACAAACATACTGATGAAAATGCATATACCACAAGATACAGCCAGTGGAATGAAGCATTTCCACTCTTTGTATATATTTAGAACATTTTCTGTTTTCCCAACAGATGGACCAAATTTTAGTATTAAAGAAAAAAATCAATTTTACATAGTACAAACAAATTGAACAAGTACATTGTGTATTTCTAATTACTTTGTAGCAGAATGTCCAGTGGAATTTGGGGTCAAATCAGGTCATATCTAAACTCTGTGTTTTGACTTTTTTCATATTTACTAAATTTCCCCCCCTAGATTACTGGATGAATCTCTAAATGGAAAACACTGAGTTTCATGTATTTTCCAATTAATTTATATTTAATTTAATAACTTTTGCTTATGTACAAATATTTGATGTCGTTTTTCTATAAGTCCAGCAACCTTACCATATAAGGTTTACAGAAATGATACATGGATTGGATTATAATCCTCAAAAAAAATTTTTTTCTTTTTAAATTAGGGCAAATTACTCTGCTCCTGTTCTTATAAACTAGCTATATTGACTGACTTTTATCCAGCACAGTTTTGCCACTGGCTCCTCTGGAAAATTAGCTGACATTCCCAAAACTGCATTACTTTAAAAAGAGTTAACTTTTAACAATATACTTGAATTTATACCAAAAATATACATGCATTTTTTTCTTACTCAACTCTAATTAAAAACTATACTTATTTCACCTTTCATATATTAGACATATTACATATCTTAATTTTGTTAATAAGAAGATCTGGGGCTACAGATTTGTTTTTTAGAAGACACTCTGTAGTCTGTTCTCCATCTAAATCATAAATCTGATATTTTACTCTTCTTTTAAGCTTCCTGTGGCTCCCCAGCATTTATACAACAAGAAAGGCTTCCTTAGTTCTTTAGCATATGGTTGTACCTATCTTTTCAGCCTCATTGCCTTATTCTTCACTTTTCTCTTTAGGTCCCAAATATAGTTTTCTGGAATTTAAGTGCTTTTGCCCAGCTTCATCAGTTGTCCTCTTGACCTAGAATGACCTTCTTCATTTCCTTTCTTACCACATTCCCTTAAGTTCAGGACTTAATGTCATATTCTAAGAAGTCTTCCGTGATTCACAGCTCCCGCTACCAATGCCTCTATTATGGACTGTGTTGCACAGAATGTCCAGAGTATTGGAAAGACAGATGACAGACAAGTAAACAATTTCAACTGTGTCAAGTGATGTAAAAGAAATTAGTATGGTGCTGTGAGAAAGAAAAGTAGGATTAGGCTACTTAATGGTCAAGAAAGAGTCTTAAAAAGTGACATTTAAACTGAGACTGAAAATACAATGTTTTAGGCAGAGAGTCACATACAAAGCTCCAAAGTGAAAAGATTGGTGTATCTGAGCAACCAGAGAAGAGGCCACTTGCCTCAAGTGATCAAGAGTATGATGGCATGAGATAAGGTTGGAGAGCTAAATGGAGGCCAGACCAGGTCAGTCTATACCACTGGAGGCTTTCTTTTTTTTTTTTTTTTTAAATGTCAGTAGACACACATTTTATTGTCCATTGCCAATAACAAATTACCCCAAAGTGAATGACCACTTATTACCTTTCATAGTTTCTTTGAGTCTGGAATTTAGGAATGTCTGGTTCTGGCTTGAGATATCTCATGAGAATACAGTCATCTGAAGGTTTGACTGGGTGGGAGGATACACTTTCAGGGTGTTTTCCTTGTATAATTCTCAAGTTCTTGCTAAGGGAGACCTCACTTTCTTTTCATGTGGGCATCTCCAAAGGGCTGCTTGAGTTGATTTTTAAAAAAATTTTTAATAATTTTAATTGGAGGCTAATTACTTTACAGTATTGTAGTGATTTTTGCCATACATTGACATGAATCAGCCATGGGTGTACATGTGTCCCCCATCCTGAATCCCCCTTTTACCTCCCTCCTCATCCCATCTCTCAGGGTTGTTCCAGTACACCGACTTTGAGCGCCCTGTTTCATGCATCGAACTTGGACTGGAGATATATTTCACATATGATGATATACATATTTCAATGCTATTCTTTCTAATCATCCCACCCTCGCCTTCTCCCACGGAGTCCAAAAGTCTGTTCTTTATATATCTGTGTCTCTTTTGCTGTCTCGCATATTACTAAGCTAATGAAAAGAATGCATTTGAATCCGTTCTAATGAGGTGGATGAAACTGGAGCCTATTATACAGAGTGAAGTAAGTCAGAAAGAAAAACACCAATACAGTATATTAATGCATATATATGGAATTTAGAAAGTTGCTAACAATGACCCTATATGTGAGACACCACTGGACGCTTTTAAGCAAAGGGATATCATGGATATATTACCTTTCTTAATGCTGTTATATAATAGATTGTAGGTGAGCAAGCATTCAGGGGAACCAGCAAGGAGGCTATTGCACATGTTTGGACTAGGGATAACTTTCAAACAGTTGATCTTAAGATCCCACTATCTTCAGAATAGTTACTAATAGTTACTGTTGACCCTTGATCAACTTGGGTTTCTGCTATGCGGGTCCCCTTACATTTGGATTATTTTCAGCTATTATGTATTAATACTACAGTACTATATCATCTGCCATCAGTTGAATTCAGGGTTGCAAAACCACAAATAAGGGGGGATGAGTGTAAACATAGGTGGATTTTTCATTTTTCACCTATTCAGGGGCCAACTATATGTCTCTTAAAAATTCTTTTGAAACCCAAGTGAAGAATTATTTGGCAATATTATTATTCCTCTTGCAGTAATAATGCCAGTGACTGGAGAAGTAGTCAGTGTTGAGGTGATGCAGGTGGCACAGGCCCAGGGAAAGAAAGTAGATTTTCTCCAAGTGCACAGTGACACCATGGAGGGTTTTAGGCATGGAGTTACATGCTTCAGAATTTCTAAAAGTGTGTAAAAAGTAAATTATAAAATTGCAAAAGCAGAAGATAACAAATATGATAGGAGGCTGTTGTAAAAATCAGAGGAAATATGATGGAGGTATAGAGTAATGGCAATGTGAGATAGCAGAGGGTAGACAGACTCTCAGTGTTTAGGACTAGACTGGATGTGGGGAATATGAAACAGGAAGATGTCCCTGGTTTCTTGAATGAACAAGTAGATAGAGGTGTCAAGTAAATAGGAGACAGTGTTGGGGACAAGATCAGTAGTTCAGTTTTAGAGATATTAAATTTTAGACATCTGTGCTGAAATAAGATTTTTTTAAGTAGACAGCTAAATATATGGATTTGAAAGTAATGTACATGTAAGTATTTATAAATTAAAGAAATATCATATTATGAATATAATTCTGTTTTTTTTTCATTAAAACCAAATTACAAGAATTCTTCCATATCTATAATATAGAATTACTTCATTATTTTTTTAAAGTTGCATGATAGTATAGCTGTATTATAATTTAATCAAAATTTACATATGTGGTAATTATTATATATATTATTACATAATTTTTCAAGTATTTCTATAGGATTTCAAGAAGTAGAATTTATCGATCAAAATGTATACACATTTTGAGTTCAGATAGAAACTGCTGCCCTTAAAAAGAACTGTACCATTTAACCAGGTATTAGAGTGCCAATTTCCCTAACATTGGACTCTTACCAGTTTATGTTATGCTCTACAGTCTGAAAGGGGAAATTGTACTCTCAGTGTTATTTTACTTTACTTTCTTGTTATCCATGATGTTGAGCACTTTTTCATGTTTATTAGCCATTCTATTTTTTGGTTTTCTGTAAAAAAAAGATATGAAATCATTCTAGAAATGAAAAAGCAAAATAAAATTCAGATATTTAAGAGAAATAAAATGAGAATTTAAAAAATGAAGGAAGAAAAGAGGGAAGAAAGGTAACAGAAAAGCATAAAGTAAAGAAGTAGAAGCCTAATTACTATTTGCTTTTTTGTTATAGTCTCATAAGGTGACTTATGAGAATTTTGAAGAGTGACTGGTTGGGGGAGGGTTAAATATTTTATGAAAATCGCATTATGCTTTTGTGTATAAAAATATGTTAGTAAAATACTAAAGGTAGGTTTTGGAAGGCATTTTAGAAATCAGTGTTGTTATTGATTTTTAATATTTATTTATCTAGCTATAGCAGGTCTTAGTTTACGTATGTGGGATCTAGTTTCCTGACCAGGGAACAAACCTTGGCCCCCTGCATTGGGAGCGTGGAGTCTTAGCCGCTAAACCATCAGGGAAGTCCCTGGAAATCAATGTTTTAATGTCTCTTTTAGTTACCTATGTTATATATATATACATATATATACACATATACATATCATAAAATATATATTATTATCTATATGTTAAGAGACTTGAAAACAAATCTGTAAATGCTCAAGAAGCTTTGATGGCTAAAATAGAGAATGATAACGAGGAGCCCCATGAGGTACTTTTTTCCCTTGGAGTAGCCCAGTGTACTTCATAGAGCATCTGTTCTTTGCAGGCTACTACCATAGTCAGAGCAAACCCAGTAAGAGGTCACCCACAGCCATGTGTATCCTGTCCTATTAATAAAGGAAATGTTGACTAGGACACTGGGGATTAGACACAACTACTTTTCTAAAATGTCATTGAATTGATCTTTATCTGCAAAGCCAACACAGACATACGAATATTTAAAATGAGCTCCTTGCCTCTCACATTTCAGTAGGATAAAGCCTGGTGTTTTATTTCACACCCATGGAATAGTGGTTCCGAATGGCAAGAAGTCTTTTAAAATCCTATTTGTTAAAGCTTTTATTTTCAAATACTACTCCAATTATTAGGGTTCTTGGAGTATACACTTTTAATTACAAAGCAATTTAACTTTTGTTTAACTAGACTCTGAGCACTATATTCTACACCTATTCCCCCAAGGAGTCTGACTGTGCTGTCAGAGTTCCAGGTTCATGGTGGTTGGCCCAAGTTGGCATGTCCCCAGAGTACGCTGGCCTTCTTTGGAGACTGCTGCTAAGTCACTTCAGTCGTGTTCGACTCTGTGCGACCCCATAGACGGCAGCTCACCAGGCTCCCCCGTCCCTGGGATTCTCCAGGTAAGAACACTGGAGTGGGTTGCCATTTCTTTCTCCAATGCATAAAAGTGAAAGTGAAGTCGCTCAGTCGTGTCCAACTCTTCGCGACCCCATGGACTGCAGCCTACCAGGCTCCTCCGTCCATGGGATTTTCCAGGCAAGAGTACTGGAGTGGGTTGCCATTGCCTTCTCTGTCTTTGGAGACTATTTATGATCAAATCAGTTTTGTCATTTCAACAGTAGGAATGATGAGTTAAACATAGCCCAGCACTGTGGATTATTTGTGGTGATCCCTAACTTCAAGAGCAGTTGTTTTACACTAAATGTCCTAAGCGGTGGGCCTACTAGAAAAATTGAATCCTTTAAGCCAAATAACTGTTTTTATTTTTATTTTTTTCAGATTTTATTTTGTTTTATTTACTCCTTTGGCTGTGTTGGGTCTTTGTTGCCATGCATAGGCTTTCTCTAGGGGCTACTCTTTGTTGTGGTGTGCAGGCTTCTCTTTGTACTGGTTTCTCTTCTCTGCCTGGCTTGTGGAATGCAGGCTCTAGGGTGCATGGGCTTCAATAGCTGCCATTCATAGGCTCAGTAGTTGTGGCACGGGCTTAGTTGTTCCGCAGCATATGGAATCTTCCTGGACCAGGGATCAAGCCTGTCCCCTCTATTGGCAGGTGGATTCTTATCCACTGTACTACCAGGGAAGTCCCAAATAACTATTGTTAAAATTGGGAAATTTGGCTACCACACACGTGCAGACTGTTCTAAAAATGTTTTATGTACTAAATGATGGAATCACGAACTAAATAGGAGTCAGAAGTGGACTAATATTTACCAGTACTAAAGACAATATGAAATGTCTGTTAATGCCTTGAAACTGAGGTTAACTTTTCAGTGATAATTTAAAGTTATTTATTACTTTCTTCATGTACAGCTTATATTACTTGTGGGCATGATATTACTCAACCATATAATTTAGCTTCTAATTTCCTAGTCATCTTATTTTAAGGGTGGAAGAGGAAGAAGTTATAGTACTGAAGTTTTCTTATACTAGGTTAATTGCAAGTGTGATGAAATATGTGAATTACATGTAAAAAGTATACAGCAAGATAACATAAAAAGACATTTGATAGCAGCAGCTTTTAAACTTTATTCCTAAATATTACAGCTGTGCTCTCATTATGCAGTCTGTATATCATGCTATCTCCTAACTTCAGTGGTCATATACAATAATAGACCTTTGGATTTAATATCCTTGACTTCACTCTTCATGCATAGTCCCAAAGTCGTGATGGGTACTAATTTGTCACTTGGCGGAAGCATGGCTTTGCATTTCTTAAGGTGGGTAGGAGCAAATCACTGTGGTTAGAGAGTAAGCCCAGCCAATTACAGTGCAAGAACTTCTCAGGGCAATTTGATCATCGCTATATGGTAATTCTTGTGAAGAGTAAAGATTTGCTGTATTTGTGAAAAGTAGTCCAGAGGGAAAAAACCCAAGAGCCAAGTGGTGAGTATGATAAAAGTGAGAATGTAAAAGCCTCTGAAAAGTGATGTTTATTTATTTCACCATGATTTAGGTGTATGAAGTGAGCTTATTATATATTCCACCAAGAAAGAGAAATGATTTATAAATCTATTCTGGGAATGCTGTAGCCAATATAAGAATTGCTCATCAAATAAGCATTTTTAGCAAAGTCGGAAAGGCCATTGACTTTTGGCATGATAAATATTCACCATTTGGGGGAATAATTGGGTTCTCATCTATCAAGTACTTGAGACAGTATTTAACACATAAAAACCATGCAAATATTATCTGCTGTGATCATGGTGATTTTAATGATGGTGTAATTCTGGATGAGACTGTGAGAGAAAACCAAAGACCTCTATAGGTATTTGCATACATAAGTTATCAAGGGTCTGCTGTGGTGTCTCCCAGTTAATAATAAGTATTCAAAAGTAAAATGCTTGATATGGCTTGATCAATTTATTCTCATCACTGCTTATTTCTTTAGAAGTTCTCATGAATCTCAAAAGCATAAATATCTCCATTACTTTTAAAATTATCTCAATTAGAGTTTCTGGGGGAAAATGTATACATCTGTGAGTGGTTTAATATGAACACATAATAATTGAGAATCTGTTGTTTTCAGTTGCTAAGTTGTGTCCAACTATTTGAGACACCATGGAGTGCAGGACACTAGGCTCCCCTGTCCTTCACCATCTCCTGGAATTTGCTCAGATTCATGTCCATTGCGTCAGTGGTGCTATCTAACCATCTCATCCTCTGTTGTCCCTTCAGTCTTTCCTAGCAGCAGGGTCTTTTCCAATGACCTGGCTTGTTGCATCAAGTGGCCAAAGAATTGGAGCTTCAGCATTAGTCCTTCCAATGAATATTCAGGACTGATTTCTTTTAGGATTGACTGGTTTGATCTCCTTGCAGTCCAAATGACTCTCAAGAGTCTTCTCTGGCACCATAATTCAAAAGCATCAATTCTTCAGTGCTTGGCCTTCTTTATGATCCAACTCTCACATCCATGATCTCACATGTCACATACATGACTACTGGAAAAACCATAGCTTTGACTATAGAGACCTTTGTAGGCAAAGTGATCTCTATGCTTTTTAATACCTTTTTTTTTTTACTTTCAATTTAGAATTTAAAAACCTTTAAAAGGAGCATTTTAAACATTTTAAAAATCGAGTTTAGATATCTCTCTAGGTTCTGTCTGAAAGACTTCCCCTTGCTCTTGGATGCCTGGCAGATCCCTTTTCTGATCCTTGAGCCTGAGTCCAAGTGCTGCTTCCTGCTGAAGCCTCCCAGGCTCCCCCAGGCTCATGGACTTCATGCTGCCAGTGTACCACTCTCTGCCTTGCTGTGTTACATCCTGAATTGTCATAAATTTGCATTTCTCACGCTAGACAGCAAGCCTGTTGACAAAGAAAGTGGGTCCTTACTAAATGCATGAATGAACCTCAAATCATTTCACATGTGACAAAAGGAGATAAGAGAGACCTAATATTTCAAGCAAAGGACCTGGTGGGCTACAGTCCATGGGGTCGTAAAAGAGTTGGGCATGACTTAGCAACTACACAACAACAGCAATATTTCAAGCAATGCAGATGCCAGGCAGTGACCGTATTAGAAAAATTGTAAGTTTCTCCCTGTCCCCTGGAAAAAGATTTTAAATTATGAGTTGATAGCACACAACAATAGAGGAAACAACTTTTATAAGAGAAATCTTCATTCAGAGAAATCTAGAGAAGAAATATAAAGAGGCTTTCATCAGTCCTTAAATGTTATCTTAGCTTCATTGGTGACATCGTTGAATTAATGTGGTCAGTTTTTGTAAAAACAATTGAGTATCTACTGCATTTCAAGTACTATGCTATTGTTTCTCAATGTTTCATCTTACTCAACCCTCACAGCAATCCTATTCTGAATGTCATTGTATTTTCCCAGTTTTCAGATAGGGAAATTAAGGCTAAGAGAAGCAGTACATCCAAAGTCACAGTGGCAGACTAATAAGTGGCAGACTAAAATTTGAACCAGATATTCTGACTCAGTTGAAGTTTTCTACCCACCATTCTATTCAAATTTGAATTCTTACTCACCTAGACGATTATCTGAGCACTGGAGATATATTTCACGTTATGTCAAGATGTCTTAAGTTGTTAAGACGTACAAAGGTGTGATATATTTCTCAAGCCCTGCCTCTCCCGCTATCTGCGCCATGGGTTTATGGTTGATTTTGCCTGTCCAATCCTGTGTTCTCAGCATTAACATCTGGACTAGTAGGACCACTGAGAGGACCATGTCAAGATGTCAGTGTGTCTGTAACTTTCACTGAGCATTCTCTGGCTAGGTTGTTGCTTTTACTAGGGGGGGAATTTGCTTAGAGGGCCACAAATGAGTCAGGGTTTTCATTATGTTTAGACACCAACACTAATTCAGAGATGTCACCAATGATGCTAAAATAACATTAAGGGACAAGTGGAAACCTTTTTTTTTTTTTCCTTCTCTTATCCAGATTTTTCTAAACTAAATCCTTTATTCCTTACTTCCAAGGAAAAGCACCAAGCCTATCACTGAGGTAAATGAATACATATGGGCGCTGATGGAGGGAGATTAAGAAAAAGGAAAGAGAGAAATGAGAACAGGTGTTGGAGAGACAAACAGAAAAGGCTTATATTTGCCTTGCTGTGCACTTGCCTACACCTGGGCCCTGGGTTCCTCTGGCAGGTTTTATCTCCATGCACTTCTGTTTGTAAAGAATTATTCTCCTGGACTAAGATTGTCTTCCATTTTCACTTGTTGTTTGCTGGATTCCTTTGGTTACACAGATGTTGTACTAGAAATAGGAAAATATATGTGCTGCCTCTTGATATAAAATTGTTTTTGTAAACAGTCCTTTAACTTGCCCATAAAATAACTGGGACATAAATCTTTGAGGAAAAAACTTTGAAGAAGGAACAGAACATTAGCACTTAATCAAAGCAGCTCTTCTTTCTCCAGTATCATCTCCTGTACCTCTTTGTAAGGCTCTCTCTGCATTACACCAGGTGGTTAAAATCACAGGATGCTGCTTTAGCAGGTGAGCTGGGTAGATATGGTGAGTAATCATAAGATATAGTTTAAAACTCAATGGTAGAACAGAAAAATCAGATTTATATGTAAAAGTTTCAAGCTTGATTTCCACCACTTTGCTTTCAATGTTTCTATTTTTAATTTATGTAAACTAGAAACACCAATTTGGGTAAAACTGTATCAGATTTTTCCTTTTCAAATGTTACATTTCTGTACAAATGTCTCTTTAGAGTAAAATTTGGATTATATAAAATGGAAAAAAAAATAATGGCAGAGGTGGTGCCTTTATATTGACATGGTTCCAGTTGCTGCAGAAGACTATATGAGCTTTGGGTACCACATCTACTACAATAGCTGAAACTCGATCCCCTCTACCCCCACCCCCATCCAGATCCCAGCCTCCTTTGTTGGGTTCTATAGGGACAGGGCAGCATTAAGATTATATATTTAACCTATAGCACTTTCCCGCAAATGTGGATAAAGCGAGTTAATGCAAGTGTCTAAAATTCTGTTCAGTAATTCGGCAGAATAAACTCTTGTTTTGGAGCAAAGAATACATGCAATGATTTCTGGAGCATTGACTAGCCTGGCAACTGGTTTGATTGTCTCTTCCAGCGATCAGCTTTGAGCAGTCTGAAAATTGTACAGTCCTTTCAGCTTGATGGTTTACTTGAGTGTGGTGAGTGAGAAGTGATGTTGGGAGTTTGAGTAGCAATCATATAGATACATTCTTTAAAATAATTAGAAGTAAATGCAGAAACTTTGAGATGGCAGAGGTTTTAAATGGATTGGTATCTTTTTTTAATGTAATTGTCATACTTTGGTTGAAAAGATGAATGAATATTAAATGAATTAACTCTTCCCTTAAAGTGTGCCAGTAAAATCAAGGTAGATGAATGAGCACTGTGTTTTCACCAAGAGAAATAGATTTCTTAGGCAAGTTATGGTGAGTGGTCTGAAAATTCTGGCTTTTTAATGCCAAAAAATAAGTTCCAGACTATTAGAGGTAATTTTTAGCCAAGGTTTTTGCATGAGTAGTTCTTGGAAGTGCTGCATGTAATCTGGCCAAGCTAGTGTAATGGCCAGTTCTTGGAATAAATAACAACGTGTCATCTCATAAGAGAGTCCTGCTACAACAGATAATTCATACTGGTGATTTGACAACTAACCTCATTACTTTTCAGTAAGTTTTGGTCTGTATCATCTATCTTTCTAATCTGTAAATCACTCTCTGGTGTCTTTACTTTGGTAAGTGATAAAATGACTTGGCATTAGTTGCCGCTATAGAAAAAATATGTTTGAAAAAGTTGATTGGTTGCAGGATTATGCTGTTTCTTTATTTTGGGAGATTGTGAGAGCTCCATTTTGGGTAGGGTGAGTTGTAAATTTAGCACATATTACTGGAAGAAATGGCAAATTTAAAAATACTTACCTTAGAGTTACCCTTGGTGAGTAATACTATATTTATTATATTTCTGTGATTCCAAACCTCTATCTCTTGTTGCATCTGACATCAAGTTAGTATAGCTATTTCCTTTTTAAAAGGAGAACTAACATAAAATATGTATGTTCGTTGTAAGATAATTCCAATTGTAGAAGCATTAAAGTATGGGGAAAATAGGAATTAAGGAAATTAAGGAAATAATGTTGGGTAAGGCTTGTCTGAGATTCTGGCACAGTGTTTTAGGAAACTAAAATTGTTGATAATCTTGGACAGTATGTAATTTTGCAGGCTCTCTGCTCTTGCCACTCAGTAAAACAAATTGTTGAAAGATTTTGCTAGAGGTTTCCTTCTTGATTTTGTACTGTGTTGGTAAATATTTTCACAGGGACCTTCTTTTAGCAAGTTGTTTAATAAATACATGAATATGCATGCTGTTTTACATACATATAATATTTTAAGAATGGGGTATGATTTGAGCTAAGGGGAGAAAATTGAGATATTATATTGGGTTGGCCAAAAAGTTTGTTTGAGTTTTCTGGTGGCATCTTCAAATGAACTTTTTGGTTGTCCCGTACTTCAAAACAAAATACTAAAACTAATATAGGAAATTTTTCATGAACATTTGAAAATACTGCAAAAAGCTTAGAAAAGTAGGCCAATGACTGTTCTCTATCATTAGTGAGACAAGTGGGAAAGCTACACTTTGAAAATGTGATCCTCTGTATATTATTCAGTTATTTAAATGTAAACATGTTTATCCGAACAGTTTACATTGTTTTTCATATACTGGTATTTTTTTTTAATACTTAAATATCTTTGGAATAATTGGTGGGCTAAAGCCCAGAACACAATACGATTTCCATTACCTATCAGTTTTTGTTTTTGTTTTTTAAGAAAATTACATTGTTGTTTACTCAATAAGTGGATAACGGGCTTTATTTTTTAAGGAGAAAAAAGACAAAATATTCTAGGGATACAATGACTGTATATTTTATTTAGGCAAGGAACACACTGTGTTTTATGCTATAGTTCTTTTCATTTTGTGTGTAATGTGCTTTAATTTCACATGCACTGGTATGTGTAGCTTTGAAAAATTTTAACTTTGAATCACATCATATATATATGCATGAAAGGTATACAGTATATTGATTTATAGGGGAAAGTAAATTTCAAAATATACATAAAGCAAATCTAATCCATAAGTGCAGTATTTAAAAATGAAAATGTATGATAACGAGGTAAATGAATTCAATTCTTAACAGATGCTGCATTATGTTTCATAGTTTGTAACAAACCTTTTTTAAAAAAACTTTTGTGTATCATTCTATGGCTATTTAATAAAATATAATGGATGGATATCGACATAATTCTTAGGGTATAAATAAAAGAAACTAAACAAGATACCATGTTGGCTATAGACGGAAAATAAGAACCAAAAACAAGAGGTTAATTTTGAAGAGCTGTCTCTGAGCTTCTTGTGGAAGTCAGTTAAAGTGGGATTGAACCTGAAGACTTGCTTCTCTGACCTTTGCTGTCTCCAGAATTCTTTTTATTGTGGTGTGTGTGTGCGTCTGTGTGTGCGTGCATGTGTGTGTGTGCATGCAGTGAGGTGCAGATAGGTGTATGAGCGATGGCTACTTACATGAAATAACTGGGGAGGTAATATTCCGGAGGGCAGTATCCTTAGGGGATTTGGAAGTTGCACATACATGTGTCTCATGGAGTGCCGCCTCTGATCGTACGGCTGGGTGAACCTAAAGCAGGGATTGGGAAGGATGGGTATAGATCATAATTAATTCCTTGGTCTGGCCTCTGTCCTTATTCCTCTTTGTGAAATGAGGGCATGAAAAGGTGTTTTAAAATCAGGAAGCACTATAGTGTAATAGTTATGAGACTCAGCCACAGAATCAGCAGATTTGGGTTGAGCCCTGGCTCTGCCCATGCCAGGTTTCCACAGCAGGTGCCTCTGACTAATGAGCTATTTACTGGGCTCAGAAGGGAGGGAGGGAGCATGTGGCCTCCCAGGGGCTCAGCAGCTGGTCCGTCTTCTGGAGGAACCCTCAGCAGGCTAATGGCTGCTCACGCCAGAGGCAAGAGGTGGTCAGAGAACGGGTGGAACAATTCTGGATCTTGTTTTTCCCAGAGGTGTTTACCTGATCATTAGCCATTTGGTGGCACAGAAAATGTTCAATCCATCCATCTTCCTGTCTAGTGGCTTTTTCAGTTACCCCATGAATTATACATTTTCACTGACTTAACACGTAACTTTGGCCCAGGTGCCCTTAAATGCATCACTAACATGAAATGCATGTGTTGGCTCTGTGGTCAGGTTTCAGGTTAGTAGATAAAACACTCTTGACATCTTTAATACCCTTTATAGGGTCTTGTATAAATAATAGTTGTCAGTTGATAGTTTTTTCTTCCAAGCATCGATGACATTTCAAAATAGAATTTGGTGGGTGGCTGCAGGTTGTTTTTGGAAAATAAAGACAAGCTATTTACTTGTTTTACCATCAAATGACTCTTTCATTATTTTGCCATTTAAAAAATGTCTTAATGCCCCATGGAACATGTGGCACTAATGAGCTAATCGTAGTCAAAGAAAACATTGATTCTAAGAGTGGTTTGCAGCAATACTCTCTACTTGCATTATGCTTACAGAGGGAAAGATTATTAACACTTATGTTGGGTGGGTTCTCAGAATGCCTGGCCTTGGGTAGAGTGACACACAAAGCTAAAGAACATGTGTCCTGGGTGTTGGGACAGTGAAGAGAAGATAATGTTTTGTGGGGGTGTTTTCTTAGAAAATAACATACATTAAGAAAAGTACATTTCTTAACTGTACAGTTTGATGAATATTTACCAATTGCCTATGACCAGCTGACTAGGAGCAAGAAACAGATGTTACTAGACCATTAAAATCTCCCCTTGTAACTCCTCCCAATTAGTATTAACATATCCCGAAGAAACCATTGTCCTAACTTTTAACTTCCTAGTATTGCTGCTTTTGAACTTGATTTTGATGCAAAGAGAATGCTTACTTTTGTATCTGGCTTGTTTGTTCAACATTGTATCTGTTAAAGTCATTCATGTTACATTCAGTTGTGATCTGTTCATTATAACTGTCTAGTGTTGAATGAATAAACTACAGTTTACATTGATGAATATATGGGTAGTGTCCAGTTTCTACTGATTATAAATAGCGGTGTTATGAATATTATTATAAATGTCTTTTGGTGAATATGTGAACATTTCTGTAGGGTATATAATGATGAGAGGGAGTTAACTAAGAATCATAGAAATGTTCAGCTTTAGTAGGTACTACCAATTTTTCATCATATGTATTACCATTTAAAAATGCAAATAATCACTGCAGCTCTCTTGCTGCACTGTGGTTTCTGAATTATAGACTTAAATGGAAAGACTGTACCAAAAGATTATGGACTAGTCTTTAACTCTAATGCAGACTCGTTTGTACATAGACATATACTATATTCACTGCTGCTGCTGCTGCTAAGTTGCTTCAGTTGTATCTGACTCTGTGTGACCCCATAGATGGCAGCCCACCAGGCTCCCCCGTCCCTGGGATTCTCCAGGCAAGAACACTGGAGTGTGTTGCCATTTCCTTCTCCAATGCATGAAAGTGAAAAGTGAAAGGGAAGTCACTCAGTCATGTCCAACTCTTAGCAACCCCATGGACTGCAGCCTACCAGGCTCCTCCGTGCATGGGATTTTCCAGGCGAGAGTACTGGAGTAGGGTGCCATTGCCTTCTCCAACTATATTCACTATATGCACTATATTTACTAGTATTGTTATATATAGTTTATAATAGTTTTACCTGAATATTGTTTTTTATCTAGCTGCCTTCAGTTTTCTTCTTACTTTTTACCATGTTTGTACTCTCAGCACCATCACTATATTGTAGATACTCCTATTAAGCTCATTTTTACAGACAAGGTACAGAGAAACAACTTTTCCAAAATTCTATAGTAGGAAGCAGGAAAGAATATGCACTCTTTCTTTACATGTAACATCTTTAAAACAAGATCTTAAAAGTCTGACCAGATATAATCCTGAAGACCAGACCTATATGCAGAGAAAGCTTATAAGCTCAGCAGAGCCATTAATAATTCTGTAGAAGACAAAGCATTTGGATAATTTACATTAAAACATCTGAGATGAAACACTGTAAAGCAGTTATATTCCAGTAAAAAAGAATAACCTATTGAATGCTGAAAAAAGATGAATGTTAGATGAACATATTGTGGTAATCATTTTACAGCCTATAAACCATACTGTCATGCTGTATGCCTTAAATTTATACAATGATATATGCCAGTTATTTCTCAGTAAAACTGGAAAAACATTTTAAAATATCAGATGAAAAATTTCTACCATATAATATTTACCAGTGCTAAATCTATACCAACCTCAGTGAGCATAGTTGAGAGCCATGGTTAAGAATACAGGCCCTGGAACTGGACTGTCTGCATTTAAATCCCAATAGCCCATCCAGAGAAACTAGTTCTCTGCAGAAAATGCATGAGACCTTGCACTTCCCTTGTGATGCTTTCTGCTGAGGTCTTGTACTGCAGTATTTTTTTTTCCTGTGTCTCTCTACCTGACCACAAACTCACTAAGGAACAGGTGCTACATCATAGTTGTTTTAAATCCCTCAGAGTGCCTAGTGCATATCTTAATGATAAACATCAATAAGTAATTGTTGCAGGAGCAGTGAGATACTTAGCATTTTATGACATTTACTATTTAAACTGCATCTACTTTCTGAAGAACCAGAAACAACTTGCGAGGAAAAAAATGCAAAATATGGTATTTACATGTTTCATGGCAATTGAGATAAGCCGAATACACCATTTAGGCAATGACTGACTTAAATTTCTTGTAGTTTAATGCAAAGTGGAACATATGTTGAGTAAAATGGTTCCTATTTTCTAGGAGAAAATAAATACGTATCTTGGAATTATTTATTTATATGTCTTCCATCTTTCTAGATAGGGCAGCTTGTTGTGAATGGGGAATGTGTCTTATTTAAATTTGTATCCCCAGAGCCTGTCAGTCACAGTGTTTAACATGTGGGCAGATGAATGAATGAATGAAAAAAAAAAAACAAACAAAAGAAAAGAGGGAAAAAAAGGAAGAGAGAAAAGACATTTCTGGGAATTATCATAAGAATATTGGAATGACTGATACATGTTCGCCATAGCAATGTAAGACAATGTAGAGCACAGAGGTTCAGAGCCAGAGCTGGTCTGCTTGGGAAAATCTTGACTTTTTCTTGGAGCAAATTACTTAACTTCTCTGGACATCAATTGCTTCATCTATAAAGGTTAATAATATTAATAACTGACTCTTCAGAAAACAAAGATCATGGCATCTGGTCCCATCACTTCATGGGAAATAGATGGGGAAACAGTGGAAACAGTGTCAGACTTTATTTTGGGGGGCTCCAAAATCACTGCAGATGGTGACTGCAGCCATGAAATTAAAAGACACTTACTCCTTGGAAGGAAAGTTATGACCAACCTAGATAGCATACTGTAAAGCAGAGATATTACTTTGCCAACAAAGGTCCATCTAGTCAAGGCTATGGTTTTTCCAGTGGTCACATATGGATGTGAGAGTTGGACTGTGAAGAAAGCTGAGTGCCAAAGAATTGATGCTTTTGAACTGTGGTGTTGGTGAAGACTTGAGAGTCCCTTGGACTGCAAGGAGATCCAACCAGTCCATTCTGAAGGAGATCAGCCCTGGGATTTCTTTGGAAGGAATGATGCTAAAGCTGAAACTCTAGTACTTTGGCCACCTCATGCGAAGAGTTGACTCATTGGAAAAGACTCATGCTGGGAGGGATTGGGGGCAGGAGGAAAAGGGGATGACAGAGGATGAGATGGCTGGATGTCATCACGCACTTGATGGTTGTAAGTTTGAGTGAACTCTGGGAGTTGGTGATGGACAGGGAGGCCTGGCGTGCTGCAGTTCACGGGGTCGCAAAGAATTGGACACAACTGAGTGACTGAACTGAACTGAAGAATCATGAAATAGTGCTTTTAAAGGTCTTGGTGTATAAGCGCTTGACAAACATCAGCAATTAATTTGTTTGGCATATTTTTATCAGGGCTATACTGTTCCAGGCACTATTCTGTGTGCAAATGCTATAGAATTTAGCAAAACAGGTTTTATGGAGCTTATATTCAAGTAGGGTATGGAGACAGAGAACAAATAGTCATACAAAATCAGAGCCTGGTGAGAGCAATGAAATAAAAAAGGATAAAGGCACAGAAGGAATCATGGTGGTGAGGTGGCCTCTAGGAGAAAAGAAGTGTGGATGTCCGAGGGAAGAAACCTAGGTGGAGAAGCGGTGAGTGTAGGCCTTGTAGTGTGGAGTGTGCTGGATGTAACCAGGAACAACAAGGGGTCCAGTGAGCCTGGAACAGCAATGAGCAATAAGTGAGATGGAAGGGGTAGGAGGCTTGTAAAGACTTGTATGGTTTGGGGCATGGGAGCAATGGAAGCTGATTTATAATTGTAAAGGATAATCCTGGCTGCTATGTGAGATGAGATAGTAGCAAGATGTCAGAGGAAACAAGGATAACAATTAGGAGGCTATTAAAATAGGCCAGACAAGAGTTGATGATGGCTTAGACTAGGGTGGTAGCAGTGGAGATGGGAAGAAGAGATTAGAATTGCGATACAGATAAATTTAGACTTGACTTGATTTGCTATTTGATTGGAAGAGGGTGAGCGAGAAAGAGAAGTGAAGGTAAACCGCAGAATTTGGGGGTCCAAGGAACAAGGGCAACTGGAGATGTCATTAAGATGGAAAAGATGAGGACGATTTCTTCTGGGTGCTGGGAGTGATCATAGAGTCTGATTTGAGTATAAGCTTTTATTCATTTATTCATCCACTGTTTTATCAATCTCTGACTGGGTACCAGTGCTAGACACTGTACTAGACTCCTGGGGGTAGATCACTGGGAAAAAAATGAAACAGAAAAGAAAAGATCAAAACTCTCTCTTTAGAAGTTTTCATTCAACTATGGGAAGATAATAATAAAATAATAAGTATTATAAATAATAAGTGAATTTGCCATTACCAATTCACTGCCCTGGTCAGCTCTGTCTGCTTCTAAAGGTGTTGACTTGAGTATAAGTGGAAAAGACACAACCTTTTCCATTGTGTCTGATGATACTTTCTTCCAGTTTGCATTTTTCTCCTCATCCCTGTTCAGATGCAATAAATAGGCTTTTTTTGGTCACACAATTCATACCAATTATTATCGCTAGTGTTAATTTATATCTGAATTCTCCATAATGAAATACACACATGCACGCTTATCTAAACTGAGCATTGCATAGATATTTATGGGTGTGTGGTGGTCTAGTTTAGGGGCGCCAGCTCCTTTCTGCTTAATCGTAAGTTGTTCCAAGTAAGTAATTTATTCCAGAATCATCTTGTCATAGTTATTCTACATCAAATTTATATTTCTCTGCTCACACTAAAAACCTGTCTAGCTTTTTGCTCACAGTCAGTCCACTCTGGTGCAGCATTTTCCAGTGTGTTCCATATTACTCTAAGTCCAAGAGATAGACCAAAAGAAACGTGTTCCTTGATAAAACAAGTTTAAGAAAAGCCACATTCCGCATCACGACCACTTGGAAATTCACATTGTACATGATCATTTTTAAGGCTCTGAGAAGTCTCACAGTATGAAATTGTTTAACTCTGTCCACTCAGCATACCCAACACTTCCTTTACTATGAAACAGAAACTTGCTAACATTCTGTAGAACTTGTGTGTCAGGCCTCGAACTTTGGGAAAATGCTGAGTGGGTTGACAGCATCATAGGCAAGAAATCCAGAGGAATGTGTTCCAGTGTTGAGGCTGGCTTTGTTTGTGTAACCTTAGACAGGGCAGTTAACCTCTCTGTTCCCTAGGTTTCCCATTTGTAAAATGGTGATAACAACAGGCCCTCCTAGGCTTGCTTCAGGTTTTACTCATTACCTCTAAGTGTATAAAACATGAATGAAAGCACTTTGCACAAGTTTAAATGAAAGAACAAGTTCAAATAATGTAGTCAAATCTTATTTTTGTGTCTCTTCAAACATTTAATTTCCATTTCATGCATAGTCTGAAGTAATACTTATTTTTAACTTATATAGTAATTTTATTTCCAAGTTTCTCTTACCAACAGTCTAATTTGTATGTGCTTTGATCCAAGCTAAGTGTAAATTGTCTCCTCCTATAGGAAGTCATCCTCAATTTGGCCTTCTCTCATTTGTCCCCCTTTACTCCTTTGGTCATTCATTGAGAAAGTCTGCCTCTCCTCTGGTTTGTAGCTCTGCAAGGGCACAGACTACATCTTAAGTACCTGGCCCATAGTAGGGGTTCCATTTATTGAGCTGAATCCTAGATTGTTCCATTTTTAAGAATTACATCATCCTGTTTTCAATTATGGTACCCACAAAGTTGGGGGAGGGGTGCACTCTTCCCTTCATCTTGAGTGTGTTTATCATCAGGATTCCCACAACATAATCCTTCACTGACTTTGCTTTGGTTCTAGTTCTGAGAACAAATTGTCCTGTGGTTCAGAGCATTGCCTGCTTCCCCGCCGTGATTTGGGATGTTCTTTCTCTCTCATCCCTAGCTTCTGCCTAGTGAAGTCAGTCGCTCATCAGTAGAAGTAGGAACAACTCCAAAGCGTCCTCTTTCTTCTTTCATTTGAATGAACAGCTCTTCATTTTGAACCTCTTTATCTGCTTTTCATGTACTTTGTATTTGTCACCACATTTCTGTTTGAAGACACTTAGGAGACAGAGCCCGTGGCTTTGTCATTTCACCTGAGTCTTAAGAAAATGCTGACTTCTTGGCTAATTTCTGACCTTGGTCTCTCTCTTTAATCCCACTGTTTTCCCCTTTATTTCTTCACATGATTGTTTTGGTTTCATTGCTTGTAAGTTCTCCACAATGCCATTTCCTCATACAGGCAGCAGTCTGTGAGAACTTGAGGAGAAGAGAGCAAACTTCCTAACAGTATAAAGGAGGAGTAGGATGTACACAGCCAGTGTGATTAGTCAACTTCTATTCATTGCTCACAACAATGTATTATTATCCACATTTAGCAGATGAGAAAATGGAGTCACAAAATAGTTAAGTAACTTGCCCAAGCCAGAATATAAAGAATCCAGGCTTTGAAACCTGGGCATCTGGCTCCAGAGGCCTGTCTTTTAAGCACTGTGTTACTCACTGTTATCATACACAGTATGTCATTAATATCTGATGCTGAGCATCTGTGAGGACCTAATTGAGGCTGGGTAGCACAGCAGAGCCTGGTGGGCTGCCATCTATGGGTTCGCACAGAGTTGGACACGACTGAAGCGACATAGCAGCAGCAGCAGCATGGCTTCAATACTATGATCAAGTGAAGCAGATAACTAAGACAATGAAATATAGTAGACCAGGAGATGCAGGTTAGCTGAACAAGAATACTAAGTACAGAGATTTCTGATATTAATGAAGATATTAACCAAGAGACGACACAAGGGATGTGATCGACTGTGAGGGCAGGGAGAGTGAAAGCAGCTATAGCAATAACAGAAACAGAGAGTGGTTGGCAAGGTAGTTCCATAGAATGGTAAAGAACTTTTGGAGGCATAGGTTGGAAACCAGGCTTTGCCAGTTTTAGTTGACTTTGTAGGTGGCCTACCTACAGTAATGCTCAAAATGCAGTGGTTGAACAACATATTGAACCTATATGTTGAACAAGATCTGAACAACATGTTGCCTCTATATCATATATTGCTTTTTTAGAGATTTTTCCAAGTGTTTAGAGTCTCTGTGCAATTTTCTGATATACTTGGCAAGTATATCAGTGTATTTAGGACAGGATCATAAGCTAATAAAGCATCTCAGTTCCTGATGAGGAGGAAAGAGGTTTGGCATGGTTTGTAGTAGCTGGCATGGAACCTACATAAAAGTAAGTATCCTGTGTTCCTGTTCATAGTCCTACTCCAGGCAAATAGTCTCAAAATCTGACATTTAAGACATATTCTTTCTGTAGGTTTCAGCTCAGTAAATACAAGTCTTTTAATGCTGTGTATGGCTCTAGTTTGCCTTTGGCTTGAGGTTTTTTTTTTTTTCTTACTCAAAGAGATATATAAATTCTCTGCATATCTAAATCTCTGAGATAACAGATTACATGAATGAAGAGAGAAATCTGAAACAGGTTTTCAGATTTCACAAGGGGCACATGATGTAGGAACCATTTCACTCCCACTCGTCTCAAATTATAAAAGTGAAGTGGACTTGAAGGAAAAATCATTTAAAATATCAAAAGCTGGACTGAGAGCAGGAGCAGTCAGATAGCTATTCAGGGCACCAACACATGACTCTCTGTAGTAGTGTGGTCACTTCTATGAATGAGTTGCTTAGGGGGTGACCACAAAAGGTATGCAACAGTAGCAGCAGATGGTTGCCATACAGCTTCCAGGGCCAGTGGTCCTGTTCTCTGCAGGCCTTTGGTGTACAAATGGGGATCTGGTGGTCCTCTTCCCCACCCTGCCCCACTGTCTCCCTGTCTTCCTCTTCTTGCATCCCTCACATTTAGTTTACAACAGTGTTAGGTGAATAAATAGCATCAGCTTGAAGGGGCCAAATTATTAGCCTGCCTTGGGAATCTAGTATCTTGGTCAGAGCTGTGCACTATTTAAGGGAATATATTAAATGAAAATGTTCATGTATTAACTTGGTGTTGCAAAAATGTAAAACTGAACAGCTTGGCTCTTTATTATGACAAATTATGAAAAGGTAGCATCACACAGACAAGAAAATATGATGAATAGTCAAGAGATTCAGGTTCCACTCTAGAGTCTGTCTCTAACCAACACTGAGCATTGGGCTCATGATCTGAACATTTCATCAACTGCATTTTTTCATTTTGGTTTCTTTATCTCACTTATAATAATGCCTTCCTTAACAAGTCTTAATGTCAGGAGTATTAAGCAAATCAGTTTCTTTGGAACACCCTGAAAAGACACATACTTCCAGGTAGAATATATACTGAAGAAGAATATAATGCAACAAAAACTCACAGACTTAACTAAAGCAGTTTTTTTTTTTTTGAAAATTTGAAGAATTTTATTGCCCAAAAGAATCTCTCAGTCCAATGTGCTTACTACACTGAGGCCTAGAGAAGTTGCTAAAGGCCACAGAGCTTTGCCTTGATATTTAAAATTGCTGAATGTTTGGAAACCACCTCTCAGAAAAGAAAATTGCTTGTGAAATAGCAAACGGGAGCAGAAGGAGAAAGTTTTATTCCTTTCGCCTAAAGTAGCCCTTTAGTTGTTTCCAGCTCCTTTTCTTTAAATATGAACTGAAGGCATGTGTTTCTGAGTTTTACTGCCCGAATTTTGCCTTGGTGTTTATTTCAAGTGAAATGTTGCAATCACAACTGTAATTCTCGCTACATTTTTTCCCCAATGAGCTTGGCTCAAAAACCTATACTACTTCTTACACATTATATGTTATTTATTGGAGAAAAGGGAAACCTCAACACTGAACAAAAATAACTAGCTTGAACCAATAAAATTAATTTAAAAATTGTATCAGAGGCTTGGAAAGGCAGGGTGAAACTATATGACTTCCACTTACTTGATCACAGCCAGATTTGATGCCCAAAGCAACTATAGGGGAATTGTGCTAGAATGTCCTCTTAGTAAGCATTCTCTGAATAGACACCAAACTGGGATTATATTATATATGCAAGGATGTTACCAGAAGATACTAGGGCCAGCCTCAGGGGGGAGCTACCTAGCAGCTGCACAAGACCTTCCGTTTTAGAACAATTAATTCAATGCTCTGCTCTGCCAGTCTTAAAATTTCATGATTTTTTAACAGAGCACTCCACATTTTGATTTTGTACTCAAAATGATGTGATTGGTCCTGGAGAAAACTGGTGTGAAATTAAATGGGAAGAAAGCCGGGAGAGACAGAGCAGCTCTTTCTGACTTCTCTGCAGAGCTGGCCTTTGAGGCGGGTGGAAGGAAGGGAAGGTGGTTGGAAGCGTTCAGCTTGCAGTGCAGTCTAAAAGGAATGGTCGATAAAACCGTCACAAAATGGAGCCTCGCAATAGGCAGTCAGAGGAGCTCAGGGTCTTCCGGAAGCAGCCTTCTTCAGCATGGCTGCCGGCCCAGCCTTCCTCAGCATGGCTGCCGGCCCTGGCGTGCATCTCACAGACCTCCAACTCCTTGAAGCCTGAACGGCCTCTGCTGCTGCTCTGGACTCCGGTGTGGTATTGTGCAGAGGCCATGCTCCCCACTACCCTACAGCTGCGCCTGGCTCACCACAGGGCCAGCAGCCATGCTGGGGAAGGCGGGTTCCAGAAGGCTCCAATGATTAATTTGCATTTTTAGAAAACTGGAAGGTGAATAATGCCTTTGTCCATATTCTCTCTTCCAAAGTCTTTACTATTACAGAATACTAAAGGCCTTAGGAACAAAATAACAGACCAATTAGATATTAAAGTTGCACAAAGTAGGAAAATAATTCACAAATGGAAAATTTAGAAGAAGCATATATATAATCCGTAATTACAATTAAGAAACTGTGAGATGTTTACTCTTTAGTAAAAGTTAGTGTTAAATTTCTATGATCTTAAGATTTGCCGACCACTATTACTTTAAGTTGAATTAAATAGCGCACTTCAACACACTTTGGGAAGTATAATGAGACATCAAAAAAAGAGATCGGAACAGAAGACCCAGGACAGACCTTCGAGAGTATCATTTCAGACAAACTTGAGAAGCCATTTACCCAGCATTAGGGAAAACGGAAGGAGAACTTCAGTCATTTGCTTATGTAACTATTTTTAAAGACCTAATTAGTTCTATTGAATTATTGTGGTGGAGGAAGGATAGAAATATGAGAACTGGTACAAAGTAAGAGGGAGAATAAAGGCAATAGTGACTAAATTTGAAAATTTCAAGAGCTACATAATCCTCAACACAAGGACCACTTGGTTTAATGGCTTGTTTCCTTTTATTTATTGCTGAACACTAAGCAGGAGGTCCATGGGCCCATGTATGTAAGAGGTACTGGTACGTTCAGTGTACCTGCCTTCACGGACCTGGTGCTGCTCAGGGTCAGCTGCAATCAGATCCAGACAGGTAGGAGAGTGCTGGTCTCTGTGTCTGTTCTCAGACTATTCACCTTATGCCCCAGGCTCACATTCTGCCTCTTGTAAGGTGGATTTACACCTTGTTTCCAGTGTGTAAAGCTGCTTGGTCAGAGAACAGTGGGGATGAGTCAACTGAAGACAGAGTATGGATATGTATCTTGTCCTCTTCAATGAACATGCACATGAAGAAACGAAATTCATTCTCCAACCATTTTATTGAATTCTTCACAAATTTCCAAGTTCCTTAGTAAGGACCAGTGAAAGGGAAATGTCTGGTTAAGGAGATGTCTCACAAAGAAATTGATTCCTCCCTTTCTCTGTGCCTTTTGTGCTTCCTTTCTCTCTTGAAGGAAGAAATAAACAGAACAAGATGTGGAATCTTTGGGACCACCTTTAAGATATAATGCATTTTCTTTTTCTGAACTTCTTTCCTACCTGAGAAGCAGGTAACCTAACTGGGTTTGGAGAACAACATCTCCCCCACCCAGAAATATCTGACCACTCAGGTTTAATTTATTAGTCAGTCATCACTCAGGGTATAACTAAGAGAAATCAGTTGTTAGAAACTGAAATGTCCTCTTTGAACAAAGCTCGTTATCTCTGAGGTTACTAATATTGTGTATGTCTCATTCATCATTATGTGTAAGTGAAAAGCTCTTCTGTTTACCAATTCAGTGCAAAAACTCACCTCCTTCCAGTAAATGAAATGTTTTCCTTGTAGACTTATTTTGTTGTTGTAATGCTCATGGAGTATAGTCATTTTCTGGGCTTATGGTAAACTTAGGTGAAAGACTGTCAAGTGGTCACATTTGGGGGATTGATGAAGTGTTCCTGTTCTTCCTGACAAATTCACCCAGAGGGACACAAGTTTTCCAGGGAATGTTTTTTTCATATAGAAAGTTGTATTAGTCCCACATTAATTAGTATTTTTGATGAAAATGATAAAATTTATTGTCTGGAAATGAAAATATCAATCTTTCATACCCAATTTGTCCGTTGTGCTTTGGTACAACCTCAATCAAAATGGAGTTAATCAGGAGTGACCTCATAGGGTCACTAACTCTAAAATTAATTCTGGTTTTAATGATATATGTCTCTAATTTATACCTAAAAAGTGTGGACCACCTGTGTTGTTGACTGGTTGTGATCATCTTGAGACCTAAGGGATTTGTATCAGGAGAAAATCCAGACATGCAGGATACATGTTTCTTTAAAGTGATGCTATAAAAATTATTTTCTCAATTAAATCTGTGATTCACTTTTTATTTTGTAAAGCCATAAAACTCATGGCTTTGAAATGATTGAATGTATGTTTGTGATTTGTTTTCACTACCCTCTTTCCTTATTACCCTTCTCCAATGACACCATTCATGTAGCATAACCACAAGCCTTTTAAAGTATATTTCGTAGCCAGGGCCACATTTGGCACTGGGCTGTAGCTTGCAGTGACACAATTTTATAGAAAATAGCAGTATTAATTAGATATATTCTGGTGAGTTAGAAGTAAATGTTTCTGATTGTTGTCTGAAGCCAAACAGGAAAATGTAAGAGCAATAATAAGTATGTTCTCCCTCATTCTGATATACCAGCATAGGCAAATTTTTGGCTGGAAAAGCATAAGTGAGTAATTAGATAATTGCTGCCTTGATTGAGCTTAATAGGAAACATTTCAATTAGGCTAAAACTACATAGAAAGGAAGTGGGTTTTTTACAAAGGGAAACATTCCTTGTCATGCAACTGTCAGCTTGTGCCCACACTAAGAGATGGGATTAAGTGGATCTCTGCAAAGGAAACAAAAAAGAAATGATTGCGGTAATTAGACCTATACTTAAACATTGTGTCTTCTGATAGAATTTCTTGATGATTCTAGCTTCGATAACGCAGCCCCTAGAAATGTCTTGCCTGTAACAAATTACTGCCTTAAATCTGTGGCAAAATAAGTTCCTGGAAAAAAAAAGTTATGATTTTCTCATACTACAAAAACTAACATTCTAGAATTGCAGTCCTCTTCTCCAAGCCACCTGCATGCTAACAAGTAATCAGAAAAGCCATTTGGGGCTAGTTTGCATGGTTAATGGTTTCTCCTTAGCATACCTTGAGCTTATATATATAGCCAGTTGCTGACTCAGGGCTTGAACCAGATGTAAAAAAAAAAAAAAAAAAGGGTTCCTTTCTCAGAGTAAGTGACCAAGGAACAGAGCTATTCTTAACACCCTGGGAATAGAGGATATGACTTCTCTGGCCCATCAACATAAGGGTTTTATCCATGGGGAGGTAGATGGTTCCACCCACAGGTGGTTAGGTTTGTGAGGATCGTGTAATTATTGATGCCATTTCATTCCCCCAGCCTAAGGCCTCACACATATATATGGTTAATAAATTGTCAATGTTTTCATATTGCTTTATATGAAAAAGAACCACTTGATCTCTTGCTACATGAGAAATGGAGAAACCACTGACAGAACACCCAACTACTATACCACTTCTGTAGAAATGGGATATGTTACCCAGATCTTATAAGGAGCTTGTCAAGTCAAACATAGGCCCCACTGAGTCCTGGGCACTGATGTTACTGAAACACCCCCCCGCCCCCTCCCCCGCCAAAGCAGTTGATTTTTTCTGTCTTTCCTGAGTGGCATCCTTCTGCCTCAGTGTTTCTGCTGTATGAGGCAAGAGCCCAGGGTAGGAGATAGCACCTTGAAGAGACCATTAACTTCCTTGTACTGTGGGGTGGCTAAGAGCCTGGACTCTGAAATAAGGTATGCCCAGTTTTAAATTTGAGCCCTCTGGCTGTGTGATCTTGGGGTATGCTACTTAACTTTTTCAAACCTTAGTTTCTTCCTCTGTAATAGTATTACTATTAGGGAATTACTATTAGGGAATAATAGTATTACTTCCCTTCCAGGGTGCTGTGATGAGGAATTAATGAAGTAATGCTGGTAAGGCCTTAGCACAATGAAGCACTCAGAAATTCTTGGTTCTTTTTGTTACTAGAGGGTGAAGGTTGTCATAATAGAGCAAAGTGCTTAAGAAATGCTTTCTGAAGTCAGTGGTGGCATGGCATTGCTTCCATGTACCCTTCTCCAAACCAGCAGCCAAGGTCATAATGCCTTGGGTCAAGGCCACCTCTTGCCTGCTTCAGTCTCATACACTACAAAGCTGGTTATGAAGATGAGGAGCCCAAACTGAGATGAGCTGCAGCGTTGCATCAAGCAGTCCCCATTAACAGTCTTCCCACTTCTGGTCAGTGTTGTTCAGCCATCTGATAGATGGCCCAACTCCAATTGTGGTCAACCTCTCTGTATAGAAAGTAACCCTCCCTGCTCATTCCCAGGTAAAGCTGGTGGGTGTGTGATATTTTTTCAGTGCTAATGTCTAAAAATGCTCATTGACATTATTAGGACTTTTACATAAAACAGGCTTCAGATGGAGTTAGCTTTTTAAAAGAGTCCATTTGAAGGGAAAACTGCATGCTGTTGGATAGAGTGATTTGCACTGATTTGTTTTCCAGCACATGGGGATGGGAACTCCCATCCTACTGACCATAAAGTTAAAAAGCCTGGGACATGGCTGACTTTAGAGTCTTACAAATCAGTACTTTGCAGTTTGTAGAGTGGCCATGGTAGGGAAGACTTCTTGGGGGATGAGTCTGTAAGCATGTGGTGTGCCAAATACAGAATTCTTTCTGTTTCATTTTTCTCTTTCCCCCAAACCAACCATGATCGGTTAAACAGAAAAGAATTTCAGGCTCTCATTTAGTGTGTAAAGCCTTAATTAGTTTTTCTTTCTTTACGAAAGTGGCCTGCTAAATGAGTAAATAGAAAAGGATCCACCAATCATTTCCATGGAGAGAACTGGGGACAGTTCCATAGACTGATGAAGACAGTGCAGTTGGGGCTGGGAGGGCTTGTGTAGTTGGACAGGCCTTTGCTTTTCTTAAAGAATTGATAGTGATTTTCAGTGTCCCCATTGTTCTTAGACTGTTTATGAACAGTTTTCCTATGGGGAAGTGCCAGCCTGGAATCTCAGGTAACAAATCCCAGTTTTGTGACAAGACTCAGGTGCTGTGTGCCCTGCCAGACAGAAACGGCTTGTCTTTTCTATTATACTTTCTCCTGTGTGGTTCTGCATGCAGTACTATGCCCTTTCTCTAAGAACCCCTTTCACTGAGAGTTCTATTTTATGACAGCAGTTTGACTTGCTGCCAAAGAAGCTGGAAATGAAGGAAGTTTAAGATAAATATCAACGGTGATTTTTTTTTTTCTTGGTCACTCTCTCTTGCTCTTTTTTTTTTTTTTTTTAAAGGAGAGTCATATGCTCATATCCTAACTTGTCCCAGTAGAGGGTCAATTACAACCAGTTGGCTGTAAATCCAATCCAAGAAAAACACTGCAAGAAGGAACTGTAGCACTAGATACCAGGGGTCTCTAGAATCACTCTAAACGTTAAGAACATGTCAGCTGTGAACTCAGGGCCTTTAAGCAATATTTTAGGACCCAGCTCTTCCCCACATGGCCCCAGAGGAATAAAAATTAGCAAGGCATTTTTGTATTTGTTTAGATGTTTTTTTCTGGAAACTGTTAAAAGTTAAAACAAAGCCATAGTTAAGACTTCATTAATGACGTGATTAAAAGTTCATTAGTAGGCTGTCCATAGTCAAAATTAAACTGTAAAAACTGGTTTAAGGCCTTTTACCACCCAAGTTCTTTAAGATCATCATACCTTAACTATTGCTGACCTAAGCAACAGTAAACATTCATCCTTTTCCCAATATCTAAAGAAGAAACAGTGTATGTTAAGGGAGAAAGTCTTTACAATGATCATGGCAATAATAGCAATTACATTTTAGAAATTAAAATGAGTTTTGGAAATGGCAGCTCAAGGAGAACCTTTCTGACAACAGTTACACCTCAACCATTACAGTTTCAGCTTTAAAAATGAACAGTTAAGAGAACTTAGTGTACTGAGGGGAACTAACAAAGATTCTGCATTGCAGCAACCGTTGCTCACTTCCTGGGGGAGAGCAAATGGCAAGGCAAGTGTTTTTTGGCCCTCCATCCAGGTGAGAACTGAGATCCAATTTCTTCATCCTGCACATACGTACAGTATGAAATATGATAATTTAAAAATGAGAGCAGTAACGACCCCTTGCCAAATGGCAGTAATTGCTTTCAAAAATTGATTTTTGCATTTTATGAGATGTTTGTCTTCTATCTAATAAGCTTCTTTAAGACATTCTGGCAATGTGCTAGAATTCTACATTTTCGTCCTGTTATTACCAAACTATGTGATGTTTAGCAAGTAATTGAACCTCTGTAGGCCTTAGTTCCTAATCTATAAATCAAGGGTGTTTAATTAAAGGTTTAGATGACTATTTCCAGTTCTTTCATTCCAGAATCTATGAACCACGTTATCCATTAAACCTCAAACTTGGCAATGAATCAGAATCAGCTTAGGAGCTTTAAAAAAATGCAGATACCTGGGCTCCATCCCACAAAGTTCCACTTTAGTAGGTCTGGGTGAAGCTGTTAAAGCTTAAAAATAGTAGATGTACAACCATGGGTGAGATTGCAAAAAATAGTTAACTGCTTGCCAGGTACTTCTGTATTCCTGGGTAGAGCAACCTGATCTGATCATTTAAAACATGATCAAGTATCTTGTGAAACCTTTCTATTTTGGCTTCTGTATCCTGGCTGCCTTCTCTCCTAGGCCAGTCCTTTCAAAGTTCCATGCTTTCATGCTGTTATAAAATGTAAGCATCCCATATATAAACTCACCTGTCATATATGTGGTAGAACGCTGTGTATACTAACTGATGTGTGGAGACTGTGACCTGTATAAGAAGCTTGTTCTATTTTATCTAGCTCATGAAATCGTCTTAAGGGTAGATATTCAAACTTGATGGGAAGGCATAATTAGGGGATAAAGAAGTATCAGGCAAATTTACCTTTAATCCTTGTAATCAGAAAGGCATCAATAGTCCATTCTACAGATAAGGAAAATAAGTCTCTTTCAGGTTTTATCTCTCTTAAGATTACACAGGTAGTAGAAATGGGACAGGTATGTCTACCTCCAGAGCCTGTGGTCTCCCCATAAGATCTTGTGCTGCTAAGAAGGGAAGAAGGCCATTCTGCATAAGCAGGGCTTTTCAGGTGCTCCAAGGTCATTCTTGCAAGGAATATCTAGTTGGAGGGCTATCCATGCTATCCCCAGGCTCCACTCCATAATTCAAGAACCCTTTAACTTGGAACTTTAGGAGAGTAATGGAAAAGAATGCTTGAGAATGGTCAAACCTATATGGAAGAACCATGGTAAGGACGTGATGAGACCAGCTTTCTTAAACCTATAATTTGTAGCACAAATTGTTATTGTCTTTTTAGAAAGTAATTTGGCAGTATATATCAGGAATCTTAGTTACATTCACATCCTTTGACCTAGAACATCTGCTTCTAGGAATCTGTTTTTAGGGAATAATTATTGGTGTGAACTAATATTGAATAAAAATAATGTTCTTTAGAACATTATATATAATAGGAAAAAGGGGGACAATCTAAATATTTAGTGAAGGTGAATAGTTCACTATACTTAAGTACATCCATATGATGAAATATTATGTAGCATCAAAAATAATGCTTATGAAGAGATTTTAATGAGGTGAGGAAATTTTAATGATATGTGAAAAAAAGATGCAAAACTATATGGTATGATCTCAGCTATGAAAATAAAGGATGTAAGCATTAAAAACCCCTAAATGTTAACAGTATTTATCTCCAGGCAGTAGGATTATAAATAAGGTTTGAAATACTTTTTACACATTTAATTTTTTTCTAAAATGATCATATATTATTTTAGTAAGTGGGAAGCACATTAAAATATACTTTCAAAAATAATCATAGAGTTTCGTTAAAAAAAGATTGGGTAGAAATAGATTAAGCATAGTAGACCAGAGTCCTGAGTTCCAAATAAGTCTAAGCAAACTCACCAAAATGCCATTTCAGTTCAGTTGCTCAGTCGTGTCTGACTCTTTGCGACCCCATGGACTGCAGCATGCCAGGCTTCCCTGTCCATCACCAGCTCCTGGAGCTTACTCAAACTCATGTCCATCAAGTCTCTGATGCCATCCAACCATCTCATTCTCTGTTGTTCCCTTCTCCTGTTTTCAATTTTTCCCAGCATCAGGGTCTTTTCCAGTGAGTAAGTTCTTTGCATCAGGTGGCCAAGTATTGGAGTTTCAGCTTCAGCATCAGTCCTTCCAATGAATATCAGGACTTATTTCCTTTAGGATGGACTGGTTTTGTCTCCTTGCAGCCCAAGGGACTCTCAAGAGTCTTCTCCAACACTGCAGTTCCAAAGCATTAATTCTTTGGTGCCCAGCTTTCTTTATGTCCAACTCTCACATCCATACATGACTGCTGGAAAAACCATAGCCTTGACTAGATGGACCTTTGTTGGCAAAGTAATGTCTCTGCTTTTTAATATGCTGTCTAGGTTGGTCATAATCCAAGGAGCAAGTGTCTTTTAATTTCATGGCTGCAGTCACCATCTGCCATGATTTTGGAGCCCCCCCAAAATAAAGTTTCTCACTGTTTCCATGGTCTCTCCATCTAGTTGCCATGAAGTAACAGGACCAGATGCTATGATCTTAGTTTTTTGAATGTTGAGTGTTAAGCCAACTCTTTCACTTTCCTCTTTTACTTTCATCAAGAGGCTCTTTAGTTTTTTCACTTTCTGCCATAACGGTGGTGTTATTTGCATGTCTGAGGTTATTGATATTTCTCTTGGCAGTCTTGATTCCAGCTTGTGCTTCATCCAGACTGGCATTTTGCATGATGTACTCTACATATAAGTTAAATAAGCAGGGCGACAATATACTTTGGTAGAAATTCTTCCTGTCTATTTGGGCTACATTTTCCTTTTGTGTCAAATTAGGGGAATAGATCAAAGTAATGTTAATAACCTTTTTATCTTTAAGATTTAATAAAAGACATTCTTATCACAATCTTGCTGTAAAGAATCTCTGTTTTCTAATATGAACAAAAATAGAAGTGTTACCCAATAATTTCTCTTGTCTCACTTTTTTTTCTGCACTGAAATAATAACTAGGCTATAGCAGAGATTCCCAAAGTGTTTTGAGGACATTAATAGTTTTGAAACACAAGAAACGATCAATCCAGATAAGCATACGGACACATAAAGACAAATTATAGCTAAATGTAAACTCTGAACAGCTCCACTACTTAGTACACCTGAATCTGGATAAAATAGAAGGCTAACTTTGAAAGCATTCCTGAGATTTCAAGAAGCCAATGGAAGTCTTTAAGGGCAAAAACAAAAGATAAGAAACAAAGATCACCTGAACAAACAAAAAGACAAATAACACAAAAACAGAACCCAAAATAAAATCAAAACAGCAAAGATTCCCATACCTTCCAAAAAAGTCTTCCACCAAATACTCAGAGAACTGAAGTTGGAAAGGAGAGCAGTAAATGGTGGGATAAGGAGACTTAGCCTGAGGCTTGTTGCAGTATGAGACTGCTAACCTATAGTTTCTGAATTAGCCAAGATTCTCAGTGGGGGAGTTTACATGATCTCACACTGGTAGTGCCCTACGCTCCTGGGAGAAATAAGTGCAAATCTTCCGTTTAGGAAAGCAACCTCACTGTTGCCTTTAGGATTCCCACAGATTAAGTCCAATTAGATGTGAGATTATAAGGATCAACCAAGCAGATAAATGGGGGTAGAGGCCCAGGAGGGTCAGGACATTGGCTACATACAGGGGGGAATGAGCACATAAGTGGATGGATTGAGGATAATGGGAATAAAATGTCTTACTTTCGGAGATGGTTGTTATTAATATAGAAAAGGAGAATACAAAGTAAACCTCATAGTGTTGAGTTGGAACTGCAAATATTGATGTGAACTCATGACTTTCCATATTTATATAGATATAGGAATAAACATAAATCTAAAAATGTATGTATATAGATAAGAGTGTGTATATACACATGCATATATGTTGCTCTGTCCACTTGAGAGTGCCTGAGAGATCTCAGTAGTAAAGAGCATTGTGCTGTGTGCTTAGTTGCTGTCGTGTCCAACTCTTTGTGACCCCATGGACTGTAGCCCACCAGGCTCCTCTGTCCATGGGGATGCTCCAGGTAAGAATGCTGGAGTGGGTTCCCACGCCCTTCCCCAGGGGATCTTCCCAACACAGGGATCGAACCCAGGCCTCCCACATTGCAGGCAGATTCTTTACCATCTGAGCCACCAAGTAAAGAGCACACCTAATACCTAAATCTTGGTTTCTAAGTACTGCTCTCCACTAAAAGGAACTACGGTTCTTTGGAGAAATGGTGCATTTTCATGGCATGCGGCAGGCATAGTATAAGAAAAGATTAGAATGTCTTATATCAGAAAGAAAGGACACACTCAAAGAATGATGGGGACATGTGAAAAGGACATATATAAAACAGTTTGAAGGGGCTCTCACTGGCCAAATCTGGGACAATTTGAGTGTTAATAATGCTAATGAATTTTATCACATTGAATAGAATAGGAAGCCCGAGTCCTCACTGATATAAATAAATGAATGAATAAATACATAGAGACAAGAGAAAGTTCTTTTTCATAGTAGAATGCTATTAAGTGTAGAAGAAGTAATACAATTAGAAAATTATAGCAACCATTATAGTAATAATTAATTCAGTCAAGAAATATCAATATATGTTAAAATTTGACATCATGTGCCTCTTGATCTGTTTCCTTGAAGTAATGATATATTTAGAATCTGAGTCTTACCATGAGTAAGCATCATAAAAATCACAATTGAAATACAGTCTACAAACTCACCTTTAACGTTAAAAAAATGATATATCATAAAGGTCAAGGAAGGACTGAAGAACTGTTTGAGATTGAAGGAGCCTGGAGAGAGATAGGAATTAAGTGCATTGTGATCCTTGATTTTCTTCTTTGCTATAGAGTGCGTAACTGGGGCACTTGGAGAAACTACTGGTATCTCTGGGTGAAGTGTGTAAGGACATTCTTTGTATTATTCTTGCTATCCCTTCCTAAGTTTGAATTTATTTCAAAATAAAACACTAAAAAAAAAATCACATTAAAAAAATAATCAAATGAGGACTAAGAGTCAGTAGTAACAAAAAAAAGAGACAAATCTACAAAGTATTTAGGCATTTCAATTATAAAGATAAAAATATAAAGTACTGTTATAAAATACTTAAAGAACTAAAAAGTGAAATTTAATAAGCACATAAGGAAAAAAAAGTCTTTCAAAGAACCATTAGGCAGAAGAAGTTTTAGAGGAGAACTAAATTTAACTTGTAAAAATGAAAGAAAAAAAAGTGTTCAATGTACAGGCCAAACAGAAGATGAAAGTGTTTAAAAGGATATTAGTTAGCTGGAAGAAAGAGCTGAAGAAACGATCCAGATGTAACTCAAAGAGGATTGAGAGTAGAATTGAGAAGTTAAGAGATTTGGAGAATGCAATGCCAAGGTCCACTATGCATTTAATAGAATCTCCAGATGAAAGAATAAGGAAGACAGAGGAGCAGCAATACTGTTTTTAAAAAAGTAATGTTTAAAATAATATTTAGATAGGATCATTGACTGACCCAATGGATATGAATTTGAGCAAACCCTAGGAGGTAGTGGAGGACAGAGGAGCCTTGAGTGCTACAGTCCATGAAGTTGCAAAGAATTGGACACAGCTTAGTGACTGAACAACAATATTTAAAACATGAAATACATTACAAATACAAGTTGGCACTACTGTATACCAAGCAGAAAAAATTTAAAGTCTATGCGTGGACATATCATAATAAAACTACTAAACCCCAAAGACAAAGAGAAGAACTTACAACCATAGAGAGAAGACAAATCATCTGAAACGAAATGAAAGTTAGATAACAGTAGATTTCTCAGTAGCAACAGTGGAAGCCAAGAAATAGTAGAATAACATTTTTATAGTGTTGTTGTGTTTGGAGATAAGGCCTTTAAAGAGGTAATTAAATTAAAATTACGTCTTTAGAATGGACCCTAATCCAAACTGTATGGTGTCCTCATATGAAGAGGGCTCTGAAGCATACAAAAAGACACCAGGGGTGCATATATATACACACATAGGGACAACGATGTGAGAGCAAAACAGCCAGAAAGTAGCCATCTATCAGACAAGGAGAGAAACTTCAGGAGATGGAGACATTGCCAGTACCTTGACTTTGGACTGCAAGCCTCTAGAACTGTGAGATAATATTGATACATTTGTGTTGCTTAAGCAACCTGTTCTTGGGCATTTTGTTATGGTAACTCTAGAAAATTAATAGAGTTAGTCTTCCCATTTATCAAAAGCAATGTTAGGCTTTACTCTTTCTCTCACCTCTCTTTGAGCTTGAACTATAGGTAAATGGGATCATTTCCACAGGACAAGTTGCAACTGGGCATAGGCAAGCATAGTTTCTTGGAATATATAAGGATAGTCATCCTCATGCATGTTTTAACTCCATATTCATCACTTGTTTGTGTAGGAGTTAAATTGCCTGGGCAGCATTTTAATTCTTACCCAGTTAAAATGCCTGGGTAAGACCCAGAGATAAAAGGAAATTTTAAAATGTGACAATACCTTCCTTTGGGGGGCACATTATGTCATACTTTTTAGTTGACGTACTGTTTAGTTTCTATCTTTCAAACAATATTGTAAGCAATTTCACATAATACCAGTCACTGTAGTTCCTTGTTTACACCATGGTCCCTTAAATAGCCTTCATGAGGCAAATAAAAAAAGATAATATTACAGAATCCAATTAATTTTGCCACTATTCTGAGATTACTTGGAATGTATTACCCTTAAGTATATGGGATTAGAAAGGCAGAGGTAATATAAACCTATGAGGATAGGGTTTTTTGTTTGTTTTGTTTACTGCTTTATATTAGCACCTATGCTATTGCCTGTAATGTAGTAGGCACCCCAAAATCTTTGTGAAATAAATAAATCAGAGCCATACCAAGCAGACTATGTTTTTTTCCTCCAATGTCTAATTTTAGATTAAAAATAAGGGAAAGATGCAAAATTATGAAAGTGAAACCGGCAATACAGACTATTCACTGATAATCACTCAATAAGTATAAGCCATCTAGAAGACTTTTATACCATGTTTCAGAGTCTTATACTCAAGACTTTTAAATATCAACTAAAGAGCAAAATATCTTTCTTTTTAAAACTTTATAGATATTAAAGTCTAAGGATATTTAATATTAGATATTTATTTTGGAGCCTATTCAGCCATACTTTATGATGGTTATTAGCCTTTCCTTTGGCCTATTTTGAAGAAAACTCAAAAGGAATTAATGTCTTTAATGTAAGCTTGGAAAAGTAAACAAAATATGTTTCCTTAAACATGTGTGTGTGTGCTCAGTTTTGTCTGACTCTTTGGGACCCATGGACTGTACCCTGCCAGGCTCCTCTCTCTGTCCATGGAATTTTCCAGGCAAGAATACTTGCTGCTGGTGCTGCTAAGTTGCTTCAGTCATGTCCGACTCTCTGCAACCCCATATACGGCAGACCGCCAGCCTCCCCCATCCCTGGGATTCTCCAGGCAAGAACACTGGTGTGGGTTGCCATTTCCTTCTCCAGGGCATGAAAGTGAAAAGTGAAAGAGAAGTCACTCAGTCGTGTCTGACTCTTCGCGACCCCATGGACTGCAGCCCACCAGGCTCCTCCATCCATGGGATTTGCCAGGCAAGAGTACTGGAGTGGGGTGCCATTTAGTTTTCCAGGGGATCTTCTTGACCTAGGGATTGAACCTGTGTCACTTGTGTCTCCTACATTGGCAGGCGGATTATTTACCACTGCGCCACCTGGGACGTTCTTAAATAAGCGGAATGTTATTTAGTAAACTATATCTATATTAGTCAATTTAAAATATCAATCTACTTTAAAATGTGCTAGACTCTAATGCCATTATTCATGGATTCCTGTGCTTCTTTGTGTGTGTGTTAGCTTCCCCCCCCGCCCCCATGCTTCTTTTTAAAATTTTACTTTTCGTTTCATGTGTGCAAGCCCAACAAGATGAAAATAGAGTTACTGTGTTGTGATATTTGAGTAACATTTTCCTATATGGGGACACTGGAAATTTATTCACTCAGGAGTATTCACACTAAGAATGATGCTATGAATAATACACAAGGAATAATTTAAATTCTTAAAGAGTCACGCTTTCTGTGATGTGTAACTATAATATTGTGTGATGTGTGATGTATATTTTCTTTTTTTGTTTTTCCTTTTGGCCCTATCTCAGAGCATGTGGGATCTTAGTTCCATGATCAGGGATCGAACACATGCCTCCTGTAGTCGAAGCGGGGCTCCTAACCACTGGACTCCCGAGGAAGTCCCTGTGATGGTGTATTTTAAGAGATCTTCCTATATGACATGCAATCTTTAAAAATTAGTTTAAAAGATTCCAAAATCAGTTCTAGGTTCAATTGGTGTTGAACTTTTACCATTTTCTATAAGCACTAAGATTACGTAATGTTGACAGTAAGACATTCTCCATGTTTTACAAGCACTTTTCAGAAGGTTTGACTGTACTCTAAAAAGCACAAAATCATAAAGATGGTCAGTAGAACACACAGAGTGTTGTTTTGTTGATTTTGTTATTTAGTCACTAAGTTGTGTCTGACTCTTGGGACCCCATGGACTGTAGCCTGCCAGGCTCCTCTGTTCATGGGATTTCCCAGACAAGAATACTTGGGCGGGGGTTGGTGGGGGGGGGGGGTTGCCATTTCCTTCTCCGGGGTATCTTCCCGACCCAGGGATGGAACTTGCATCTCCTGCCTTAGCAGGCGGATTCTTTATCTCTGAGCCACTACCAGGGAAGCCCCAGGGTGTTTAGCTGACACCAAAACAATCATTCAGTTCATGAAAAATGCAAAGAGTAAATTCAATTATAAAGAAGCCTGTTGGGTATTAAGTGAAGTAAATACTTAGCTCAGTATTATTTTCTTTATAAGTAGTTGTTTTTCACTCTATATACCCAGCATGCTGCTGCTGCTGCTGCTAAGTCGCTTCAGTCATGTCTGACTCTGTGCGGCCCCGTAGATGGCAGCCCACCAGGCTCCCCTGTCCCTGGGATTCTCCAGGCAAGAACACTGGAGTGGGTTGCCATTTCCTTCTCCAGTGCATGAAAGTGAAAAGTGAAAGTGAAGTTGGTCAGCTGTGTCTGACTCTTAGCAACCCCATGGACTGCAGCCTACCAGGCTCCTCCGTCCATGGGATTTTCCAGGCAAGAGTACTGGAGTGGGGTGCCATTGCCATTTCCGATATGCCCAGCATACACTTTAGTAAATAAATAAAAAGTAAATAATAACCCCTTCTTCTGTGACGGATTCATCCTTCAAGCCAGAAAACAATTGCTCCATAGATAACTACTGTGGGGTTAAGCACTTGACTAGATTGCCATGCAGGCTCCTCCTGTCCATGGGATTATCCCACAAAAATACTGGAGTGGATTGCCGTTTCCTTCTCCAGGGTTTCTTCCTGGCCCGGGGATCCAATCTGTGTCTCCTGCGGCTCCTGCATTGGCAGGTGGATTCTTAACCACTGAACCACCTGGGAAGCCCATAGGATAGGCCTGGAAGGAATATAATCAGAGCATACACTGTCTCTGCTGACGAGGATAGAGGCTATTTTTGAAAAGGAAATCTCATTGTTTAATGGAGAAATAGTCCAGGCCACAGGTTAGGAATTTTTGCCTTCTTTATTGAATTTCTGTAGCCTTCAGTTCAGTCAGTTCAGTCACTTAGTTGTGTCGGACTCTCTGCAACCCCATGAACTGCAGCATGCCAGGCCTCCCTGTCTATCACCAACTCCCAGAGTTTACTCAAACTTATGTTTGTGGCCTTAGAGCTTGCTGGATTATAGGTTTGCATAAGCAAGTTTTAAAAAATACTACCTCAGCAGGTTTTTCCGATTATCTCACAATCTCATATATTAATTTTTACTGAAATTTTTAGTTGATTGTTTTCCAAAATAGTAATACAAGCTCTAAGGTAAAAGACTCCATATTCTACTTAGTTTGAATACCTCAGAGGACCAGGTGCTTGGCAAATTCTTGGGTTTTGAGAGTACCAGAATCATGATGTCTAACCTGGTAATGGCATAGTGCCGTCTTATGAGAAATTGTCTTTTAAAGACTAAGAATAGCTGCTTAATAGCAGTGACCAGTAAGTTAGCTAAAAAAGTGAGGATCCTAGCAATGCTGATGAATGGCTTAGGCACTGACATCATCTAACCCTCTGGCGAAGGGACATTCACTTCCAATCTAGTGGAGAATAATTAAGGAAATGATGTACAATACACAAAACTCAATTTTTCAAGCCAAATAATTGTAATATTCTAGAGCATACTGCAAAGAAATAGAGGAACAATAGATTGGGGAAGACTAGAGATCTGTTCAAGAAAATTAGATATTCCAAGGGAACTTTTCATGCAAAGATGGGCTCAATAAAGGACAGAAATGGTATGGACCTAACAGAAGCAGAAGATATTAAGAAGAGGTGGCAAGAATGCATAGAAGAGCTATGCAAAAAGATCTTCATGACCCAGATAATCATGATGGTGTGATCACTCATCTAGACCCAGACATCCTGGAATGGAAAGTCAAGTGGGCCTCAGGAAGCATCCCTACAAACAAAGCTAGTAGAAGTAATGAAATTCCAGATGAGCTATTTCAAATCCTAAAAGATGATGCTGTGAAAATGCTGCACTCAATATGCCAGCAAATTTGGAAAACTCAGCAATGGCCACAGGACCGGAAAAGATCAGTTTTCATTCCAATCCCAAAGAAAGGCAATGCCAAAGAATGCTCAAACTACTGCACAATTGCACTCATCTCACACGCTAGCAAAGTAATGCTCAAAATTCTCCAAGCCAGGCTTCAACAGTACGTGAACCATGAACTTCCAGATGTTCAAGCTTGATTTAGAAAAGACAGAGGCTCCAGAGATCAAATTGCCAACATTTGTTGGATCATTGAAAAAGCAACAGAGTTCCAGAAGAATATCTACTTCTGCTTTATTGACTACCCCAAAGCCTTTTACTGTGTGGATCACAAAAAACTGTGGAAAATTCTGAAAGAGATGGGAATACCAGACCACCTAACCTGCCTCTTGAGAAATCTGTATGTAGGGCAGGAAGCAACAGTTAGAACTGGACATGGAACAATAGACTGGTTCCAGATATGAAAAGGAGTACGTCAAGGCTGTATATTGTCACCCTGCTTATTTAACTTATATGCAGAGTACATCATGAGAAATGCCGGGCTGGAAGAAACACAAACTGGAATCAAGATTGCCGGGAGAAATATAAATAATCTCAGATATGCAGATGATACCACCCTTATGGCAGAAAGTGAAGAGGAACTAAAGAGCCTCTTCATGAAAGTGAAAGAGGAGAGTAAAAACTTTGGCTTAAAACTCAACAGTCAGAAAACTAAAATCATGTCATACGGTCCCATCACTTCATGGCAAATAGATGAGGAAACAGTGGAAACAGTGACAGACTTTATTTTATGGGGCTCCAAAACCACTGCAGATGGTGACTGCAGCCATGAAATTAAAAGACCTTTGCTCTTTGGAAGAAAAGTTATGACCAACCTAGATAGCATATTAAAAAGCAGAGACATGACTTTGCCAACAGAGATCCATCTAGTCAAAGCTATGGTTTTTCCAGTAGTCATGTATGGATGTGAGAGTTGGACTATACAGAAAGCTGAGCACCAAAGAATTGATACTTTTGAACTGTGGTGTTGGAGAGGACTCTTGAGAGTCCCTTGGACTGCCAGGAGATCCAACCAGTCCGTCCTAAAGGAAATCAGTCCTGATATTCTTTGGAAGGACTGATGTTAAAGCTGAAACTCCAGTACTTTGGCTACCTGATGTGAAGAACTGACTCATTTGAAAAGACCCAGATGCTGGGAAAGATTGAAGGTGGGAAGAGAAAGGGAATACAGCGGATTAGATGGTTGGATGGCATCACTGACTCAATGGACATGAATTTGGGTGATCCCCAGGAGTTGGTGACAGACAGGGAGGCCTGGTATGTTGCCATCCATGGGGTCGCAAAGAGTCAGACACAACTGGTGACTGAACTGAACTGAACTGAGAGTGTACTGTAAGAGGGGGTATTATATTTTATAATTTTACATTACATTAGATTTTACACTCTTTTGGGGCATGAGCATCATCATGAAATACAATTTATCCATTTATGTATATGGATGAAAAATGCTGCCTGCTCTACCAGTAAAGAATCAGACACAACTGAGCAACTGACACACGTATCAGTAAACACAGGATGTTGTAGCCTTCAAGCCATCAGCCATTGCCGCCACCCACAGCTGTGCACCCTTAGGGGATTCAAGATAAGATACAGGGCGGTAGATAGTTACGGTGCATGTCAAAGGAATGATTTCAATCAGCTCAGACTCTTTCATCCTCCCAAACTTACAAAAGCACTAAATTCATGAACTTGAGATGTCTCATTTTCTTTAATTAATAGTAATCTTTTGATATTCTGACTACCTGGTTTTTTATTGCAAAACTCTTCTGTATCCTAGGCTCCTCCCTTATTTCTTCAGAGCAATCCCTCAGAGCTATCTGAGAAGCTGTCTTCCAGATTTAAGTTCTTAGTTTTGTCTGTCAAATAAAACATAATTCTCAGCTTTTAGGTTGTGCATTTTTTTTCAGTTGACATATACAGGTATTTTTTCACATACAGGTATTTTACATGTATGTACATTGATTATTTACATACAGATTAAATATCCATCTAAATTGTCATATTAGAATTGTTACTGCAGTTCTGCCCCTGCTCAAAAAGTTTTGTTATACTCTTGGATTTGTGTTGAGTCACAGAAGAAGACAACTAATCACTCATATAATACTTTACAAGCACACCTTGATTTTAACCAAATGGTACCCAGCTTGACCATGTTATTGCCCATCATTGCCTCCAAATTTGAATATTTACAAAATTCAAATTAATTCCCAGAAGAAAAACTTGATGACCACTGAGGTGAATAGGAAAATTTAAAAAGGAGAAGGAAAGAAAAAGCTTTGAGGACATTTCCAAGAGAATTCTTAAAGTGCCCTGTGCAAAGGGAATGTTCATGATACATCTTTGAAGGAGACGAAACCTATTTTAAGTTTTGAAAATTAAATATTATCTTTATCTTTTAAGTAATGTCTTCTTTCCCTCTTTGGGAATGATGTGTAATATAAGTAATACTGTCGTATGCTGCTGCTGCTGTATAGTACACTGTATAATTGATGGTATCTAAGAAAACAAACTTTATTAAAAGATCCCACTGCATTAGAACATACAGAAAATCATTTTGTTTTAACATTTTCCTCCAAAAGCTGTCTTGCTCTAAGAGAGGAGAGGTATCAATAAATATTCTCTTTTCTCAAGAATTTGGGAGGAGGTGGAGAAGGCAGTGGCACCCCACTCCAGTACTCTTGCCTGGAAAATCCCATGGGCAGAGGAGCCTGGTGGGCTGCAGTCCATGGGGTCGCGAAGAGTTGGACACGACTGAGTGACTTCACTTTCACTTTTCACTTTCATGCCCTGGAGAAGGAAATGGCAACCCACACCAGTGTTCTTGCCTGGAGAATCCCAGGGACGAGGGGGCCTGGTGGGTAGCCATCTATGGGGTTGCACAGAGTTGGACACGACTAAAGCGACTTAGCAGCAGCAGCAGCAGTGATAGCTATTCTAGACTTTAAGGTCCCCACCGGGGTCTAGACTTTAAGGTGTTTATGTTTCATTTTTAGGGAGAATATATTATTTCCAGTGGTTTTATTATATAGCAGACATTTTCAGTAAGCCCTGTCCTGAAAATCTTTTTAGTTTTAATTTACTGAAGCACTTAGCGTTTACCGTGTGCCAGTAGGTCTGCAGAAGAAAGAAAATAAGACTGAATCTTCCTTCTCTGATCAGTCAAAATGCCTTATTTATATCAAGAAAAAGAAGAGAAAGTGTTCATTTAAAAATAAGCCAAATCTTCCCCAGATGACAAAACCCAAACCTAAACTGTTGAGGAGATTAGGCAATCAATCACTAGGTCAGAAAAATAAACTAAGGAAAGAGGATGGAACAAATACTTAAATGAAAGTAGAAAAAATTGGTGCCTTGAAAGCAAAGTCCTAAATACAAAAGTGTTACATGTTTAAGATGAAATACAAGTCATGTAAACATTTTGTCCTCCATGTGCACAAAGAGAAAATTTACGATTTTGAAAAATTGTGAATAACATTGAGTCCCGAGTACATGTGATCTGGTAAACAATTTGAGCGGCTGCATGATGATTAGCTGCTGGGGAAATGGTGCACAGGGCCTTGCATCCAGAAGGGAGGCAGGAAGAGATGACTAGTGCTTTTCACGCAAGGCTTTCAAAGCAAGAGGATGAACTCGGCTAGGTAGCAGGTGTGGCCACAAAGCAAGAGGAGCACACCTGAGGTGCAAATCCTCAATGAAACTTGCTTCCTCCTGAAGCTGAGCCTCCTCTGTCCCACCTGGTGCCTGGCAAGTGACTCAGCAATTTCCAAGAGTCCTGGTTTGAATCAGCCTCACCCTGAGGGTGGGGTCCCTCTGGAGCTTGGGCTAGCAGGAGAGGTAAGATGCAAATCCTCTCACCATATCCTGACCCCACTTTTCACGGGCACTTTGCATTTGATTTTTTTTTTTTTTTTTCATCTACAGGCCATGGCTTGTTCTTAAGGAGCCGCTAGTCATTTAATTTCAGTGATGCCTAAAATGTGGGCTAAACAAAATCAAATGACATTGTAGGCAACAGCAGAGAGAAGTTTGGGGGGTAGCTTTGTAGCTATGAGCCTTGTGAAGATACTCTAAATAGGTTAGGGTTTGCCACTGAAGTTCCTCAGGGGCCTGGGGGACATTGCAGCCACTCCTTGCCCAATACTGATCTCACTTTTAGATGTTCTCATATGACATTTACGCAAGGGGGCCCCCACCACTTGTTGGGGACCTGTCTACTATCGTTCCATGGGCTCCATGCATGTTCCTTCTCTCCTGTGCTGCACGACTGGTGGTCTGCTGTAACTGCGCAGATGTTCTCCTGGGCTATTTCATGATTATTTTTCAAGTGGCCTCTTAGTCAAAGGATGGCAGGTCAGCACATGAAAACATCTGCTCTTACCATTTTTCTAAGCAAACAGCAGATGGCATTGCTGCTGTCCTTTTGATCTGGAGCGAAAATTCCCAAGGCTAAGGTGCTGGTTTACACTGACACTGCCTGGTAAGGGACTCCCCAAGGGTCTGCCTCCCCCAACAGTACCACTGCCTTCAGCTGTCTTCTCTGCAACACTTCGATTTAGTTTATTTCTTCCTGAGACTCTACTTCAGCAGGGTGTCTTAAACTTTGATTCTTCCTCCTGTGATTGTTGCCTGATCACCTCACTGGTATCAGCCACGGTCCCCAGGTTTCTTCTGGTTTGTCACCTGTTGGGGTTCTGCTCCTGTTGCCAGTGAGGAGACAGAACTGTCAGTCTGGATCCCCTCAGGATTTGGACACTGGGTATGTGTGTGCCATGGACCAAACAAGGTTATCTGGGAAATCAGTTCAGTCGCTTAGTCGTGTCTGATTCTTTGCAACCCCGTGAACTGCAGCACACCAGGCTTCCCTGTTTACCACCAACTCCCGGAGCTTGCTCAAAATCGTCGATCAAGTCTCTGATGCCATCCAACCGTCTCATCCTCTGTCATTCCCTTCTCCTCCTGCCTTCAATCTTTCCCAGCATCAGGGTCTTGTGGCCAAAGTATTGGCCAAAGTATCTGGGAAATAGCTGAACCTGAAACACCTAAGCTTTTTCTAGGTGTTTGTTAAGCCAAAGAGACCATCTTAAAATTACATTTTTAACAATTGGACTTGTAAAACTTTAATTTATATCTTCCTTTAAGTTTGTAATCCATTAAAAACCTGTTATCTTCACAGTGCAAAGATACAAAAGAAATTTCTTCTTTAACTTTATTTTCTAGATTGAATGCTAATGTGTTGGAAGGAAAAAACCTTACACTTTTTCCTTATTAAATTGGATTTTCAGTATATATTTCATTGTAATATAACCTTAAGTCATCTGCTTCCTCATTCTCTAGCATCTTTCTTTGGTAGGGGTGTTTCTTTTTTGATGTCATCAGTCAAGTTCTTTATGTATGTCTTTACTTCTTCTTCCTAATCTTTTATATCCTGCCAAGAGTTTCAGGAAGCTTCAATTTCCTCATCTGTAAAATGGGGATAATTAAAGTATTTTCCTTATAGAATTATGAGGATTAAATGAGATAATGTATGCCTAGAGAGTGCTTTCAAAGTGGCACTTGTCATCATCTTCATCATCATTACATCATTAGTAGGTCAAGGTGTCAAAAGACTCAGCTTGATTGTTTTCCTTGCTGAAATGTTGGGCACTATTATTATCTCTTTTTTCTCAATGTAGGAGCCCATTTGATTGCCTTTTACTACTTGATATCTTATGTATTCCAGCTCTGCATTAATTGTTTTATATCTCTAGAGAACTATATTCAGATACAGTTCTTGAACTGTTTTTGGTCTTACTTGATATAAATATTTATAGCTTTTTGAGTTAAGCATCCCCAGGTTTATTTTATAATTTTAACATGGTATAGTAATTATCACATTTAAAGATTTATTTTGATCTTTGCCTTTGGTTGTTCACTAAATAAAAAACTACAGTCACAAGGTTAAACCCTCACAGAAAGAGTGAAATATATTGAAACATGCTGAGGAGAGATCCCATGCCTTTCCATCTATTTCCAGTTTGCTACTTTCTCCTCAGAGTTCCACCCTCTCTGATCTGCACAGCCTGTGATGATTCAAAATGGCAGGCGTGCACGCATGCTTGCTTGCTTCTCGTGTATCAGATGGCCAGGTTGTAGTAGCTCCATTCAGTTTAAATTTTATGCAGCTATGCAGCTACCAATGTCTGTTATGGGCTTCCATGGTGGCTCTGTGGTAAAGAATCTGCCTGCAATGCAGGAGACCCAGGTTTGATCCCTGAGTCGGGAAGATCCCCTGGAGGAGGGCATGGCAACCCACTCCAGTATTCCTGCCAGGAGAATCCCATGGACAGAGGAGCCTGGCGGGCTGCAGTCCATAGGGTTGCACAGAGTCAGTCAAACAACTAAACAGCAGCAGCAATGTCTATTGTATTCTTGCAGATCAGACTTTAGAATGGCCCAGGCTTTTAGGATATGTACTTTTTCACAGCAAAGTATTTGGAGGCTCAGGAAGTAAAAACTTTTAGAATACTTGGCAGGCACCTGAAGTGATTAGAAAAAAGAAATAATACATACGCCTACTGTTTTTCTAAGACAAGTTCTCAAAAGTAGAAGAGTGTCAAAAATGAAGGTCTTGGTACATGCTACTCTTTCAGAATTATATTAGCAAATAAAAAGGGAGGAGTAGAGGGGATATTTAAGAGAAAGTATGAGTCATGTTCCTAACAAGAAAAGGCAGTCACCAACTTTGTGTGGAGACAGTCCAAAAGCACGTCTGTTAACGTCTAAGTCATTCTAGAAGTTGGGATTACCAAGAGTCAGTAAAGTTTAAATACCAGTGATTAGTTTACGTAACACTGGAAAAACAAATCTCTTTCTATCTTTCAAACAAATATTTCTGGTGAGCCCATCCCAGGGTCCTTTTATTTCACTTCCACTCAACTCTTTTGAAATTTGTTAAATCTTCTTATTCAAATGTTGCTCTTTTTTCCCCTCATGTATAGCCTTAGGAATCAGGCTGTCCCCCAAAGAGGTTTACCTATCCTCAGGTAACTTCTTTCTTAATTTAGTGCCACATTCAACTGTGTCCTTGCTAATTCTGATTTGAAAATTCAATTTGCCACACTTCCTTCTCTTGCCCGAGTTGGGCCTGATCTTATTCCTTTAAAGGAATTCTCTTGTGCTGTTTCCTTTGCCCTTTCCCCTGAGCTCTTTCAGTTCATTTCTTTGTTTACTTTGTTTCCTTCCAGCTTTACAACTTATTGTACAGTCCAATTGGATCAATTTAACTACCTGTTACAATTTATTGTACTTTTAGTTTAATTTTCATGGTAAAAAAACTTTTCCTCTTATTAGTTATGTAACATTTCCTGGGAATACCAGACCACCTGATCTGCCTCTTGAGAAATCTGTGTGCAGGTCAGGAAGCAACAGTTAGAACTGGACATGGAACAACAGACTGGTTCCAAATAGGAAAAGGAGTACGTCAAGGCTGTAAATCGTCACCCTGCTTATTTAACTTATATGCAGAGTACATCATGAGAAACGCTGGACTGGAGGAAACACAAGCTGGAATCAAGATTGCCAGGAGAAAAATCAATAACCTCAGATATGCAGATGATACCACCCTTATGGCAGAAAGTGAAGAGGACCTAAAAAAAAAAGGTCTCTTGATGAAAGTGAAAGAGGAGAGTGAAAAAGTTGGCTTAAAGCTCAACATTCAGAAAACAAAAATCATGTCATACGGTCCCATCACTTCATGGGAAATAGATGGGGAAACAGTGGAAACAGTGACAGACTTTATTTTTTGGGCTCCAAAATCACTGCAGATGGTGATTTCAGCCATGAAATTAAAAGACGCTTACTCCTTGGGAGAAAAGTTATGATCAACCTAGATAGCATATTCAAAAGCAGAGATATTGCTTTGCCGACTAAGGTCCCTCTAGTCAAAGCTATGGTTTTTCCAGTAGTCATGTATGGATGTGAGAGTTGGACTGTGAAGAAAGCTGAGCGCCAAAGAATTGATGCTTTTGAACTGTGGTGTTGGAGAAGACTCTTGAGAGTCCCTTGGACTGCAAGGAGATCCAACCAATCCATTCTGAAGGAGATCAGCCCTGGGATTTCTTTGGAAGGAATGATTCTAAAGCTGAAACTCCAGTACTTTGGCCACCTCATGCGAAGAGTTGACTCATTGGAAAAGACTCTGATGCTGGGAGGTATTGGAGGCAGGAGGAGAAGGGGACAACAGAGGATGAGATGGCTGGATGGCATCACGGACTCAATGGACGTGAATTTGAGTGAACTCCGGGAGTTGGTGATGGACAGGGAGGCCTGGCGTGCTGTGATTCATGGGGTTGCAAAGAGTCGGACATGACTGAGCGACTGAACTGAACTGAACGTTTCCTGAATCTATAAATTGTCAGTTTTCCACTCAAGGAGGTTGACTCCCAAACTGACCCTGGCCTCTCCCCCTGAACTCGAATCTGTCTTCCTCCTCGGCTACCTAACCTCAGTTGTATTGGTGTCCCTCCAGTGCTGTAAGCTCGTGATGTTCCTGTGTTTGGTAATGGAGCCACTCAGTTAGCCTAACCCACAGATTTGGTGTTTTCTTTATCTTAGGCTTCCTTTTCTTGTTTCGCATTCACCTGGGTACCACATCCTATAAGTCAGCTTCCGGTGTGTTTCTCCCGTCGATGAGCTCAGTTCCATGCTTACATCACTGAGTTCCCTCGACCTTCACTGCTTTTCTCCTCCCGCGTTGCTCCCAACTTATAACTCATGCCCCTGCCATTGCCACCACCCCAACCATGTGTCTCACCCTCAGCTTTCCTGCTTCCTGCCACTTCCAATCCATCAAACACACAGCTACCAGGCTTCCTAATATGTGGCTCTAGTAGTTTATTTCTGCCTCAGACCTTTCCATGCCTCTCCGCTGCCTACTACCTCCCTTCCCAATCCCTACTGCAAGGACACTGGTCATTTCTTTAAGACTTGCTCCAGGAAGCCATGCTTGGTTCTGCTATATTGCTTCCCAAGCCTGCTGGTCAGTCTCACTTTACTTATTCCTCTTTCCTCATCTGTCATCTTCTGTTTCCTGTTATGGCCTACTGTATTCATTTCTTTTTGACTAGAATTTAATACCCACAAAAGTGACAACCATTGCCTTAATTAGTTTTGTATTCTTCATGGCGCCCAGCATAATACATGCTTGGTACTTGATAAATATATGTTGAAAAAATATATATGTATGCGTGTGTGTGTATAATTAAATATAATCTCCAATATCTTCATTTACTTGTTTCCTTTTTTTTTTTTTAACATAATCTTCACAACTAGTGTGTCTTTACTGTTGTGATACTCCAAGATTCAAGACTTCCCCTTCCCAACCAGGACCTGTACTTTACAGAAGAAAGTGGGAGAGAATAAAAAACCAGTTATTATCACATTTGGATTAATGCTGAAGGAACTCAGAAAGTTCATTTCGGTTTGCCTTGCCTGGCGAGCTTACATATTTACCTGAACTTTAAAAATCTTGAAGAACTTTATTTGCTTATAAATTTATCTCCTCTGCTAAGAAGCCGTTGAATCCCTGCAGACAGGGACTGATTGAATATATTCAATGTGTAAATGTTGAATATACAGATGAATGTATAAATATAAAAGAAGCTGGATGTTCTCACATTACTTCTTTTAAGAGTGCTTCAAAGAGTAAAAGATTAGTAATGACTAATCTGTAGTTATTAGTTACCTTTATTTTTAGTCCAGCACAGGATAGCTGCATGAAAATATTAGTTTGAACTGTATGAAACTAGAGATGTTCGAGCATTTTAACAAAAACAGCAATTTCACATGGCTCAACCTATGTAGGTGTGGATTGGGACAAGTCTTGGAATCTATAGAACTTAATGTTAGTACCTTGGGTCTGTATATATCTGGTTCTTTCTTCACCCTAAATTGGTTTGTTACTTTACTTTTGACTCAGCCTATGGAGATAAAGTGCTAATTAGTAATGCTAGTTGTTAGTCATTACTGGTAATTATTGGCTTAATTCTCTAGTTACATGTTCATATTCATAATTAGTTGGTTTTATTATACTAGTAATTAAAATATAAAATTAATTGAGTATTTTCATTTTTTCATGTTGGCCTAAAGGTATATACATGCCATGTCATGACTCTGACTCAGTAACTTTCATGCATGTTGGTGAATTATGCTCTCAGGCTCATCCTCCATTCACTGACTATTCCATCAGCAAGTGTTTCTTGAGCATCTACTCTGGGCATACCACTTCAAATAACATAGGGTTCCTGGCCTCAAGGAGAGATGGTATGAACAGTGCCTGACCTATAATCTTTGCTCACTGAACAGTTGCTGTGATAATCATTATTATGACGATGGTCATAATCCCAAGTGATAGCAAGCTATACTTTAAGAATTGTTCTTCATAATAATAAAAAATTACTGTCATACGTTTTTTTTCCTTCTGACATTTTTGTGACTAAGGAGAGAGAAGAATCTAGAGGTGTCATCATTAAGTAAATGTTCTATTGTGATAATCTTATAGAAGTTCATTTGAATCTTTGCTCAACATCGGCAGAGACAATGGGGTCTCTGAAGCCTCACTCCTCTTTCTGCTTTTCCCCTGTTGGGAGCTAAAGCACTGAGAAGCATTTCCCCTGTGAGAGCATGGCTCAAAACCTGTACCACCAAAACAGTCCTGCTTGCATATGTCTCTATCGCCTTCCTGGGATAGGCAGTCGGAAGTACAAAACTGAGTGTGTAGGGCTTCTTTGGACTCTACTACTCAGCTTGGTTGGTGGTAATAAAAACTAGAGTGTGATTTCAGGCCCTCAAGTGTAAAGTAGTTTCAGTGTGATTCAGCCGTTCTTTGCACAACGGTCTTCCATAGCCCACAGAGGAAACCAGACTTCGAGACAGGAAAGCAGGATCTAAACAAACCTATTCCCACTCCTGGAAAAGCAGCTCAGCCCACAAGCCCTAGAACAGGACCCTGGAACTTCAGCCTTGGGGCTCAGAGGCCACATATTTTTTATTTCATTAATTAGTTTCTGCTTTGTACATAAGTCATGCTTCCCAAAATTTAATTGTAATTGTTCTGAGGTTATTCAGAAGAAAAATGAAAGTGTTAGTCACTCAGTCATGTCCGACTTTTTGCGACCCATGGACTGTAGCCCGCTAGGTTCCTCTGCCCATGGGGATTCTCCAGGCAAGAATACTGGAGTGGCCATTTCCTTCTCCAGGGGATCTTCCCTACCCAGGGATTGAACCCAGGTCTCCCACATTGTAGGCAGATTCTTTACCACTGAGCCACCAGGGAAGCCCTCTTCAGAAGAGGAAAAAGCTAAACTTTTTTCTGATATGCTTTCTTATTTTTCATGTTTTTTTTCTGATGCCGTCCTTTAATTTTTATGTCTCTGCCACTTCATAATTTTAAAAAATCAAGGCCAAATGAACTCTAAAAGCATGTGTTCTTATTAGACTTATTATTTCTGCTTTATTGAGAAGACTTGACCCCTTGGCTGCTTTATCTTGGGATCAGGCTGTATTTCACTGTATTTTTTTTGATATATGTACAGTAAAATACCAGATCCTAAAATAAAATCCCTTGCTGGGCTTCTTCTCCCTGGGAAAGAATACACTTTATGGCCAGATGGAATGGCATCATGTCTCACTGCTGGGGTAGCACAGAAAAGACAACATCACTGAACGCTATCCATTCTCATTCAGCAGAGGCTCCTTAGTTTTGTCAGGTGCTGTAACTTGGACCCAACACTGAGCTGCAGCTCAGGAGACAAAACAGTTGGAAAACTTGGGGAAAGGCTCTAAGGGTCAGTGAAATTTACTGTGGGCAGCTGCTGCTTCAAAGCCACTCTCTGTGCAGAAGCCTATTAAGAAGTAGTAGGTTACGTTCCTGCCGTTTCCCCCAGCATGATGGATGATGCTCTGAAAAGAGAAAAGACTTCCTGTTCCATGGAGGCGGCTTTCCTCGAGGCTGCCTCACCACGTTTCTCGGGCTTTCTCCGTTCCATTTCTAACCACTGAATTCACTGCTCCACTACGTTTAATAATAACCTGGGTTTGTCAGGAATGACTGACTGTGACTCACCAGTGACTGCTTGTCCATCAGCAGGACCTCCCACTCTCAGACAAGGGACTTAGCTGTGCTGTCGGTGCAGGGGAGAAGCTCTGTGAGGGAAAAGAATCAGGTTGCCAATGGTCGAATAACAGAAGTGACTTCAGAGTTTGCTTGACCTTTTTTGCCTTCAGAAGCATTTTCACTTTACCTTATGTTAAGACTATGGAGAAGGAAATGGCAACCCACTCCAGTGTTCTTGCCTGGAGAATCCCAGGGACGGGGGAGCCTGGTGGGCTGCCTTCTATGGGGTCGCACAGAGTCGGACACGACTGAAGCGACTTAGCAGCAGTTAGCAGCATGTTAAGACATTATTCCTCCCTGACTTTCTCTCAGGCCCTGGGACTTGCCTAGCTCACTCCTACCTCAGAGCTTCTATATGTGCTGTTCCCTTGACTTTGCAGGCTTTTCCCTCCTTGCTTTACCTCTTTCTTAACTGCTGCTCATCTTTCTATTCTCAGATTATGAGAGAAACATCCTCCTTACTTCCGGAACCCCTGCCCTTCTTGCTTAAATTAGAGCTTCCTGCTTGCTATGTCCATAGGACAGTGTCCCTTCTTTGGCAGCACAGTTTCAGTGAGCATTCAATGGATGTCTTTCTCACATTCTACATTATTAAGTACCCTGTCTATCTGTGTATTTCTCTCTCTCTCTCTCTCTCTCTCACACACACACACACACACACACACACACACGCACCCACGATTGCACAATGAATGCCTGTTCTCCTTGCTCCAGCTTCAGGTTTCTCAAGGACAGGAATGGTGGCTGTCAGTCTCCATCATTGTACTTCCATTGCTCACTACTGAATGCATATTTGTTACTGCTGGATATAGTGATGTTTAATTTCTCTATCATTAGGAAAGCAGAAACTTGTCATTATATCCTTTTTATAGGCATAAACAGATACACAACATTCATGGTATGAGGTACCTTTTAAGGGCAAAGCTGAGTTGTTTGCTTAGTAACAAGTGTAGCAATCTCTCTTTTTCTGTGAATGAAGAGTCCAGTATTTTCAAATCAAATGAATATATATATTTTCAAATAAAGTTCTCTCTTATTGACCCTATCAAACAATCGTCATCAAGTTCTGGTTATTATTTAGGACAGTCCTTTGCTCTTTTGACTGATATAGACAAAATGCCTGCTCTTCTGAGGCTTATCATCTAAATAAGAAACAGCAGATAAATACCAGGGGAGAAAAAGTTCACTTGGGGAAATGTGAAAGTGAAAGTGAAGTTGCTCAGTTGTGTCCAGCTCTTTGTGACCCCATGGACTGTAGCCCTCCAGGGATTCTCAAGGCAAGAATACTGGAGTGGGTTCCCATTTCCTTCTCCAGGGGATCTTCCCAACCCAGGGATCGAACCCAGGTCTCCTGCATTGCTGACAGATGCTTTATCCTCTGAGCCACCAGGGAAGCCCTGGTGGAAATGTGAGAGAATCACAAATATGAAGAAAGTTGAATTCTGTCTCCTACATGGTCAGATCTGTGGACTCAAGAAAGATAAAAATGTAACTGACCCTAGGTTAGTGGTGATTTGTTCAGATGTACAACCCATAAATCTTGTGATTTCATTCTAAAACTAACCTGATATTCTAAAGGAAAATAAAATAAAGATTCCTTACAAGATTTTCGGGGTGGCAGCAGGTGTATTTTGTTGACAGTTGTGTTTCCACAGAGCAAAGGCATTAAGTATTTAGGGAAATAAAAATCACTTGGAGGTTTCCTTTTGCTGTCTAATTTAGAGACTTTTCATTCCCTGAGAAGTCTTTGCAGAGACTTCTGAAGGAGAGGTCAGAAAGGGAGGAACTCAAGGCATAAAAGTCTGGTCCCCCTGCCTCCTCCCACCAACAGTCCTTCAACCAGAAGGGCTCTGTGTTGAAACATTCTTTTTAGAATTTTAAAATCTCATTAGAAGAAAGAGTTCTGCCATGATTTGCAGACTTTTGTTTAAACTGCAGAATTCAAGAATTCTTGCTCAGGGTAGATGACAAAAGTTAGTGAATTTGAATGATGGAGGAGAACAATGTTAGTAAGCAGGGAAGTGTGAGTATAATGTGTCAACAAAGAGAGCCATAGTCACATATCCTGTAAGAAAAGCAAGGAATTGATAAGATCGTAACACTGATCCACTGATCAGTGAGGACATTAGGTCAGGCTCTGCTGAATCTGCTCCAGGACACACAAGGGCTCTTCTTTGAGGTATCTGAGTTGACTAGAAAGAGACTCTTGAGCAATTCCTTTGATCAACTCAGGAATTTCCTCTAGCATGCCTTCATGTTGCTTAGAGGTTCATTCTCTGTGGTGGAAATAGTGGGAAGTTGTTGGAATGTCTGTAAAGTCATAGATCGCTGTGCTGATGGGAAACTCCCCTCTTCCCTTTTTTGGACACTTTCTTGAAATGTTTCTTTAGAGATAGCAAATGAGGCAGAGAGCAGAGGAAAGAGAGAGGTCACTTTGAAAATGGAGACTCAGCTCTTTCTCATGACTGTGACACCTCCATGCCATCCACTTTCTTGTTCTACGTGGTTCCTATCCCAAACCAAAAGCATATTTACAAATTGTTCTCAGATGATTAGGGCTGTCTTAGATAGTCTGATTTATTTATGTTTAAATATTATATTAACTAAAAATTAAATTAAATTAAAATATATTTTAATAAAGTGTTAATATAATATTTTCATAAGAATATGAAATTTGTCATAATTCATGAGAATCTATTAGAGTGAGAAATAAATTCAGAAGGAAAATATTTCTGGTCTAGTGTACTCCAAAAAATATTGGACTTGCTCCAGAATATTTTGCTTTTATTTTTGATAGGAATAAATAGGAATGCTATAGTTCTTACTTGGAAAGTATGTCTATATATAGTTCATGTGTATTTATATACCAAAACCAAGTGAGATTATTCAAACATTGGAATGTTAGAGATTATAAAATTCTCTGTAAATTTCTGTATCTCATGGGGGTCTTTGTTCTTTGTTAAAAATTGAGAAATTTAATGTTCTATTGACAGTCTTTAAAAATAACAAATGTTTGAGTCTTAAACATATCAAAAATCATAACCAAGATTCAGCAATCTGGTTGAGGAGAGATTATTTTAAAAAGAATGAAGCCTAAGCTTTTAAATTTAGTGGAGTGGAAAAGATGGATAACTGTGGAATTATGAATTTATTATGTTTATATGGAAAGTCATGGTGATTATGATATGAGATAATGATGTCCTTTGGTTAAAGCATAGCTCTATTCCATAGGTCAGGATCAAAAGGGAGCATTTTCACCTTCAAATTAATAAATTCTGAGGACTCCAAAGGACCTTCCCTGGTGGCTCAGATGGTAAAGAATCTGCCTGCAATGTGAGAGACCCACATTCGACCCCTGGGTTGGGAAGATCCTCTGGAGAAGGGAATGGCTACCCCCTCCAGTATTCTTACCTGGAGAATTCCATGAACAGAGGAGACTTGAAGGCCTGTAGTCTATGGGGTCACAAAAATTCGGATTCCAAAAGAGAAGTAAGGCTAACAAATATTTGCAAAAATAAAAAAAGTCAAATGAGCACATCTACTAGCCAGTTGATCCCTATCCTTTGAAAGCAACCACGAACATTTAAAACTGACTGAACATGGAGTAGGTAATTGGAAGACAAAGTCAGATCCAACCGGAACCATTCCTTTAGGTAACTTAGAAAAGCCTTTTCTCAATCTATAGAACTATCCATGGATAGAAAAAACTCACCTAATCATACAAATCAGAACTAAACTGATGAAACAGATATAAGCAAATTGTTACCCTCCCCATCACAAGCAAGTCTGTAATTCTGATATTAGAATAGGTATGTCCATATAAATAGTTTATCTTCTTGAAATGCACTGCTAAATTATAGTTCTGGGTAACCATACTGGGTGGGATTATGTGATTATACTGTAGGCGCTGATTCTACTTATATTTATATTCACATTTACTTAATACCTGAGTGTATTGTTTGAGTGTTGACAAGGTACCAATAATGTTACTTTGTCCTTTTACTGCACCTCTCAAGAGAGGATCTTTAAGAGCTTTACTCACATTAGTGTGTTATTCCCAGGATTATTCTTCCTGGTTTATAACTGAGGAAACTGCTTCCCATGGATATAAGTAACTTGTTCAAAGTCTGCAAAAGAAGTCTCTAATGTAGCTACAAAGCCGCTCCTGATTCCAGGGCTTGACTGTTCCACCCTCGAGATTAACACTTGAAGGAGGTGTTCTGTGATGGCTCTCACCCAGAGAATGGTCATGTGGACTCCATTAAATTAATCAGCATTTGTGAACATGCACGAGTGATCCATTTTGTAGAGTCCATACAGAAGGGGTTTGCTGAGCAAACAAAGTAATAGAAATGTAGAGAAAAAATGGTTAACTTGCTGCACTGAGAGATTGCCAAGCACTTCATCTGCACTGGCTTATACTCAATATGCTGATTATAAACAAGCTATTGATTCATAAATTAAGATGCATATTCTTAGAAACATTTTATTGGCATTTGGTTTGAGTCTATCATAATTAGTATTTATGAGAAGGTGGAAAAGCTATATTAATTTAAAAATATATTTACTCATGTTGGTTTTTCATGGATTTATTTAGACTAGGAAATTATATATTTACATAAGAAGTCTTAGAAAACAAAGGGACTAAATAGTGTTTACAAATACAGCGAAAGTACAATTTCTAAAAGTGGTTTCAAGGAAGAGATGTGGAAGAGTATTGTGGAATTGTGAATGCAAGCGATCCTGATAGACAAGAAAAGCCATTTTTCACCGAGTGTTTAGAGTGTCCCTCCACTTTAGCTAGCAGCTTTCTTCCCAAACAAAAAAATGGTGATGTTCTATCTATGATTCTTTAGGGTTGTGCCGTATAATGAGAGGTCACCAGGTGCTCCTGGCACTTAGAGCAGGCTTGCAGAGTTGGAGCAATATTAGCCTGGCTTGAAATGGGCATAGATGCGCTTTTGTGCATATACCTTTGGCAGCTCATTTTGCAGGCAGGGTTAAAGTTTGTAGCAGCTCAGTTTTCCACTGATGAAGAGTCAAAACATGCCTTCTAACCAAGAGGGTGCAGAATACCAGGGAGAATGGCCTGCTTGATCATTCACATTAATTCAACTCTTTATTTTGATCACAGACCCATACGTGGTCTTATTATATCTTTGTGCCGAAGGCAGATAGAGTTATTATGGGCCCTGCATGAATAATCTATTATTTTCAAATATAAGTTTTCCCATTACTCTGTCAGCCATAAATACCTTCTTTGCTAACATGCTCTACAGAATCACTGTAATCTGGGGAGGGCCATTTTATAACCTCTGTTCACATGATCTAAGCAGCATATTTGCATGACTTAGGGGAATAAAACAGGAAAAGGGGGAAATTTTAAAAATAGAATAAGCTTAATGGCTTTTTCACTTATCATTTCTTTAACCAGTTTAATATACTATGGGGGGATATGCACTAACCTTTGGTTGAGAGGGGGCCTATTTTGTAACCAAAAGAAAGTGGAAAATATTTCTGGAACATTTGGACTTTCTTTCAACCTCTTAAATGACTCAAAAGAAATATGGAATAATAAAATAAAAACTTGAAGGCTGCCAACTCAGGTCTCACAATAACTTTTTTGCCAAAAACTAAAATTACTGCTATTCATATTAATAGTTGTACCCCAATACAGAAAGAAAATTTCTGGCTCAGTCAAAACTGCATATCTACTACCTCCAACTCAAATCCTAGAATCAAGGGAAGCAATAAAATTATAAATTTTTAGAAATGAGTTTCGTTGTGTTTATGTCTGACCCCTAAATGAGACTCACCCTTAGAGGCACAAGTGTACCTATGGCCAATTCATGTTGATGTGTGGCAAAACCATCACAATATTGTAAAGTAATTCAGTTCAGTTCAGTTCAGTTCAGTCGCTCAGTCATGTCCGACTCTTTGCGACCCCATGAACTGCAGCACGCCAGGCCTGCCTGTCCATCACCAACTCCTGGAGTTTACCCAGACTCATGTCCATTGAGTCGGTGATGCCATCTAACCATCTCGTCCTCCATCATCCCCTTCTTCTCCTGCCTTCAATCTTTCCCAACATCAGGGTCTTTTCAAATGAGTCAGCTCTTTGCATCAGGTGGCCAAAGTATTGGAGCTTCAGCTTCAGCATCAGTCCTTCCAATAAATATTCAGGATTGATTTCCTTTAGGATGGACTGGTTGGATCTCCTTGCAGTCCAAGGGACTCTTAAGAGTCTTGTCCAACACCACAGTTCAAAAGCATCAATTCTTTGGTACTCAGTTTTCTTTATAGTCCAACTCTCACATCCATCCAAGACCACTGAAGAAACCATAGCTTTGACTAGATGGACCTTTGTTGACAAAGTAATATCGCTGCTTTTGAATATGCTATCTAGGTTGGTCAGAAGTTTCCTTCCAAGGAGTAAACATCTTTTACTTTCATGGCTGCAGTCACCATCTGCAGTGATTTGGGAGCCCCCCGAAATAAAGTCAGCCACTGTTTCTACTGTTTCCCCATCTATTTGCCATCAAGTGATGGGACTGGATGCCATGATCTTCGTTTTCTGAATGTTGAGCTTTAAGCCAACTTTTTCACTCTCCTCTTTCACTTTCATCAAGAGGCTCTTTAGTTCTTCTTCACTTTCTGCCATAAGGGTGGTGTCACCTGCATATCTGAGGTTATTGATATTTCTCCCGGCAATCTTGATTCCAGCTTATGCTTCATCCAGCCCAGCGTTTCTCATGATGTACTCTGCATATAAGTTAAATAAGCAGGATGACAATATACAGCCTTGACGTACTCCTTTTCCTATTTGGAACCAGTCTGTTGTTCCATGTCCAGTTCTAACTGTTGCTTCCTGACCTGCATACAGATTTCTCAAGAGGCAGGTCAGGTGGTCTGGTATTCCATCTCCTAAAGAATTTTCCACAGTTTATTGTGATCCACACAGTCAAAGACTTTTGCATAGTCAATAAAGCAGAAATAGATGTTTTTCTGGAACTCTCTTGCTTTTTCCATGATCCAGCGGATGTTGGCAATTTGATCTCTGGTTCCTCTGCCTTTTCTAAAACCAGCTTGACCATCTGGAATTTCATGGTTCACGTATTGCTGAAGTCTGGCTTGGAGAATTTTGAGCATTACTTTACTAGTGTGTGAGATGAGTTCAATTGTGCAGTAGTTTGAGCATTCTTTGGCATTGCCTTTCTTTGGGATTGGAATGAAAACTGACCTTTTCCAGTCCTGTGGCCACTGCTGTTTTCCAAATTTGCTGGCATATTGAGTGCAGCACTTTCACAGGATCATCTTTTAGGATTTGAAATAGGTCAACTGGAATTCCATCACTTCCTTCAATTAAAATAAATAAATTAATTTTAAAAAGTTTGGATAGTTACATGGTATTCTATGATCTTTAATTCAACTTTCAAATAATTTCCTAATTCCTTTCTGCATAAAACATATGCTATCACTACCTTTTGTGGTTATTTTCTATTTCTGCTACTTATTTAAATTTGACACCATTTGATTGTGTTTTAAAAACATTACACCAAGGAATAGCATGTAGCCTAATAGCCAGAAGCAAAATAGTAACACTAGTAACGATTTTTATGTGACACCAATAACTTGGATAGAAAAATAGAGAAAGGACGAGTGGTAGAGACAGGGGAGGCAGTGAGCCACCTTGAAAGTGGCTACAGTTGTCCAAAGATGAGGAGATCTCACATCCAGACTGCGGAACTGGAGTTGAAATACTTCCAAGATGTGGCGTCGTTTATAGGCTGACTGGGGGCTCTAATTCTCCTTCTTTCATTGTTTGTATGGGAAATTATGTTTTAAGACATACAGGAAGGAAGGAACGTGTCTGTCCTGGAGGGAGCTCTCACAGTTGGGTCAGCATTTAGAGTAGAGATTTAGGGAATACCTCTTACCTGCCCAGCTCCAGGGAGAGGATGCGCCTCTTAACTTCTTATGCAGCATTTGTATGCTAAGGCATTTGTAAAATTTTTTTCCATCATTTGGTAGGACCTGCATTTCCTTTGCTCTTCCCCTGCATAGCTATAGCTTGGGAGTCCACTAGAGAGGCCACCTGCCTCTCTGTTCCTCATCAGCATTGGAGTGGGGATGGCAGGAAGAGGAATGGCCCTGAGCTTGTGGGTCCAGACTGAGACGAAGGACAGTAAGGGATCAGCACCAGGCCTGGAGCCAAAGTGACCCTCTTAAAAAATTTCCGGGCCTCATATAATAGTGGCCACTTTCTCAGCAAAGCCTTAGAGTAATGTTTTTCAAAGTGTGGCCTAGTTGTTCTGCCTTTATCAGAACAACTAGGAAAGGCATGCTAAAGCTGTAATTTCCAGGTCTTATCTCAAACCTTCAGCATCAGACTTTCTGGGGGTGGATTTTTTCAAGCTCACTTGGATAGTTCTTACCTGAAAGTTTGAGAACCATTGTCTAAAATTTGCTCACCTTAACAGATTGTGATTAGTACAGGGAGGAGAGCAGCACTGTTGCTGTCAGAATTCCATTTGAGCAATTAGGCCATCGTGTTCTATACTGTGTGAACCTTCCTTTTTCTGATTATTGGCAAAAAGCAAGAGTTACATATAATGAGAGTGGCTCCATGCTTGCGGTGGCTTGGAGAGTGGAATCACCGCTGCTGTTTAGATAGGTGTTCCCACGGACTTTCTTGCTTGTTTTGGCTGTGACTGTGTTTGGTGCTGCTGAGCAGGGCTGTGCATAGAACTGCAGCCCATCGCTCTACATTTCTCACTCAAGAGAGATTTGTTGGAAAGGTACAGGCCAGCAAAGAAACCAAATAATGGTGAGGCCATATTCAGGGAGAGTGGGTCAGAGAGCGAGGGAAGGAAAGGACTGAGGTGGCAGGTTGGGGCAAGGAGGAGAAAGGACAAAAGGAAAGAGACGGCGAGAGCATGACATCACAGAATCTGCATTTTAAGAGAGGAAATTTATATGAAAAAGGCATTCTCACTCTTGCCTGGAGAATTCCATGGAGCTGGGCAGGCTACAGTCCATGGGATTGCAGAGTCAGACATGACTATGCAACTAACTTTCACTTTTTTTTTTCATTCTCAATAAAAGAAATATTGATACTTTATGCTTTAAAAAAACATAGTAGTTTATCTAATATTATCTCTATCCTCTTCTCTCTCTACTCTTTATCACATGAAGCCCTGAACATGAAAATCTAGTTCTGTTTTATTAAAACAGATTTTCTCAATCCTGGTTTATTCACCATTGTTATACTAGAAATTCCACATAACTTTATTTTATTTTTGCTTTGCCTATTTTTTTAAAATATCTATTAGCTGTGCTGGGTCTTAGTTGCTGCACATGGGATCTTTGATCTTTGTTGAGGCATGCAGGATCTTTTTTAGTTTCAGTATATGGGATCTAGTTCCCTAACCAGGATTGAATCCTGGCCCCCTGCATCAGGAGCTCAGAGTCTTTGCCATTGGACCACCAGGGAAGTCCTCCATATGGCTTTCTCAGTCACATGTCTATGTGTGGATAAGTGGTCAAACTACTGAAACGAAAAAGGTGGAATTAGATAGAAATAAGATTCACAAGAGTAGAAATAGGGATGACATTAAATGGCCAGTGAAAATGGATCTTGGTTGTGTAAACAGCTGTGTGTATTTTGGATTAAATGATTAGATTCCCATTTTCCCATTTAAATTAAGAAAAAAAAAAAAAGACTACCCATGAATCTCTTCACATTAGGCTTTTGTGGGTTTCATACCATCTCATCTCATTAATGCTCTGAACAGTCTGCAGAGAAACAGGAAGTGAATTCTTGCCCAAATTGGAGAGAGGGAGAACCTAACAGCTAGAGAACTTACGTGACCTGCTGGACATTTTATGATCAGTGCATGGCCAAGGAGGACTCAAATCCATTTCTTCTGGCTCTGAGTTCAATGATCTTTCCAATGTGCTGCCTTCTCTTTTAATATTCTAAGGGAAGATAGATGTTAAGACTGCTTCTTGATCACTGATTAAATTATTACTAAATAGGTACTGGAACATCCATCATGAGTTGATCTGTTTATTAGGATCAGACTGAGGAATTGGGATCTAAATTGTGCAATCCAGATTTAGGAAATTCAAACAAAGAGGTGAAGGTGGAAATGAGCCAAAAATTGGGTTGCCCTTCTTTCATTTCATTGTTTTCTATATGTGTTTCAGGTCAGCTGGTGGCCTGTGCCCTTTCTTCTCCATCTCTTTGGCTTTGTGGAGAGCTTTCCTTTCTAAAGGCCCTTAGAAACAGGCAAAACTGGCCATGCTCGTGTTCAGATACCTTTTTCTCAGGTTGTAAAAGCAGGTGAAACACCACCTCCTTCACCTGCAGTCAGTGGGGAATTACAGGGAATTAGAACACTTAAAGACATTTCTTGGGATTTGTTTTTAGAAACAGTAAAGAGAAGAATGTCCTGGTTTCTGTGAGTAGGACCAGATACAAAGGGCTTGGGATCTAGCAATTAAATCAGTTGACTCCACTTGCCCTAACTTCATCATAGGATTCTTGATGGAGGAAGGAAGGGAGGGGTACAAGCTCCTATAGTGCTTCCTCCTACAAGTCCGCTGCCCTCATGCTGTGTGCCCCGGCAGCGGGGGGCACATCTGTTGCAGCAGCAATACTGACTAATAGCAAAACTAAGCCTTGAGCTCATGCCACATACTCTGAACACCCTCGTAAGACATTTTCAACTTATAGTCAAAGCAACCACAAGTACATGACAGTGTTTACCCCACTCCATGTTTGTGTATGGCAGATTCATTTATTTATTGGTAACCTAAGAATTTGTGGGGTCAATATGCACTGTCTAGCAAGAAAGTTTAAATAAAGAAGCCTGAAGCAGCGTGTTGTCAAATCTACCAAGAAGCTGGTTGCAGAAGACCATTTTGGAGTGTGGTCTTGTCTTTGGCAGCGTCCTTCAGGTGGGCTTGGCTCTTTCCACTCCATTCTGATTCGCTTGTGTGGCAGCCCTGTGTAAACTCTTGAAAACCAAGTGGCAACTCTGTGTCCTCCCTCTGGCTCCTTTGTACACGCACGCGTGCGTACGTGCCTATGTACATGCTTGCGTGAGTCTGACAGTGTTATGTGGGTGGAGATTGTCAGTCTCCCATATCTGGGTAAGGCCTCAACACCTAGTAACAAGGCTAGTTTCCACAGGGCATACTTAATGACTCTTAATATCTCCAATGTCAGGAAGATTGTCTCTGAACTAGTGCTGGGTGTTCATTGCATAAAGGATCATAATGAAACATACCTGCAGGAAGACTTCAAAGGAGTTGAATCTTGGAAATTCCTAAGAGGAAAATTTCTTGAATGGTTTCCTAATTATGAAACTTTGTTCAGACTTATTTTAAATTTCATTGTGTGAAATAAATGTGTGTGGTGATTACATAAGACAGAATGTAAAACTGAATGTTGCCGGAGCTGTAGTTGTCTGTGCTTCTGAATGTTTTCTGTCTTAGGCAGGAGAGCTGAGGAAGGAGGGCATAGTTACTCACTTGTGCCTGAGGCATGCAGGCAGTTAGGCAGAGTGGGACAGTGGGCGAGTTTTGGCAGTTGGCTGTTCTGAGCACATGCACCTGGAAATAGCCTAGTTGCATTATCCTCAGGAGTTACGTATGTGTATGACAGTAGCCTAATGGCTGGCTGAAATGAGCCCTAAAGAGTAATTTCTGAAGACCTTCTTTATTCTCTGATAGCCATGGCCTATGCTATTATGTATGTTCAAGTTAGTCAATACTGTATTTTATCACTTCCAATGGAAAGAAGAGACTCTTACCTAGAGTTACCCAGAAAAAAAAAAAAAAATATATATATATATATATATACACACAAACAATGAGAATAGAAATGAATATCGTTAAAGAACAAGTTCTGTATATTAAATCCATTTTTCCTGACCTGGTCAGAAGTCTCTAATGCTAATTGTTAGAGTGAAATTAATGCATTGATGTTGAAAGAGAAATCAATTAGCAGGCACATTTTTCTCAACAGAAATATGCTGTTTCAGTGGGTATTTATACTGGCAGCTGTGTTTGAAATCCCAATCAAAGTTAAATTTTGTTCAGGCAATGTGATTGGTTTATAAGATTTGGAAGTTTTATGTCATTTTAGTTGGGGCTGATGCAGGATGCTTTCTGACTGCTGGTGGTTGTCTGGGAGTGGGGCCTAGAACTGTGGAGCTGGAAGGATCAGTAAAGATTACCTGTGGTACCCCCATTGCCATACCCAACCACCTTATCTTGTGAGGAAATTAAAATCCATTGAGGTGTTCCCTTATTAAAGTATCATAGTAGTGACTGAACTAGGGTAGGAACTCAGGATCCAGCCACAGTTAGCCTGGTTCACCCCTGCATCAGTTTTGAACACTTCCCTTAGGCATCCCAGTGAACACTGAAGAAGGCCTCTCTTATTCCCAAGGGCCTCTGCAGGTTGCTGCCCTTCTTTGAGTTTCTGGATCTCTGCCAGCATCAGCAGCAGGCCTGGGACTGAGGAGGAAGCAAGAAATAAGAGGAGAAAAGAGGGAGGGGGAAGACACACATAGAAGAGTGTCCCTGTTTCTAAAATAATAGGATGGACTTTCTCTAGTGACTGAAAAGGGTGTCTGATGGCCAAATCCAAGACAAGAGCCAGAAATGCTTTAAGCAGTTGATAGCATCATTTGACTATGCCTCCAGCCTTTCAGTGTAGTGCCTTTCAAAAACAACAGAAATTTGGATGAAAAACTTTTATTTCATTTCTATTTGTTTGCATACAGAGTCATGAACTTAGGGGTACCTAATAATTTTTTTTTGCATTATTTGTACGTGTTGCTATATCCATGACTAAACCATGTGACATGATCTATAAATAAAGGTGTCTATTTTTGGCCACTCAAAAAATAGTTGTTAGATGATGGGCATTTAGCACAAAAATTTTATAAGTGTCAGGGCTTTTTTGCTTTCAGCTTCAGTGGATATCCCTATGATTAGTGACTTACTTCAGCTGAGACCCTTAGAGAACACGTAAATATTGATAAAAATGGTTTGAGTTTCCATATACTTAAAAACTAACATAATTCCTCTCCAGCCACATAAAATAAGTATGTGATAAATATTTTCTTTGTTGAAAGAATGAATGAATGAGGCGATGCTAGGGAACTAAAAGTGGCTGGCTAAATTAACAGAGATTGGACTGCTTAAAAAAGTTTTTGGCAACATTAGCCTAATGTTATTTGGTAGACACAGTAAGGTACAGTATGCATTGCTAACCTCATTAAGTTCCAAATAAAACTCTATCCTTTACACCATTTCTACAAGAGGTTTTATTAGATTTCCTTAACTGGTGTCATATTTTTTTGGCCAGGGCATTTTTAACCAGCTTCACATAAATAAAGTTCTATTTTGTCACCATGTCATAGTAAAATAAACTGCTTGTACTATGCATCCCTGCCAAAGCCAGAGCAGACGGGGCAGGGATATAAATGTGTCAGTATTCGGGGAGAGAAAACACATAAATGCACATGGCGACTCTCTTAACTCCGAGGCTCAGCATGATACTAATTCATTTGGGTGACATTTAGAAAGCTACTCCCAACATAAATAATATGTATATGGTGGGGGGTATCTCTGACAGACACACAGTTGAAAAAAAATGGCCTGAAAGAATGCACATCGGATTTTACAGGTGCTCAGAACATTAATGTACAGTGATGGATGATCTTTTTGCTGAAGGTTGACATAATGTTGAATGGAATGTTTTGTTTATATCTGGTACCGAGTTTATTGACTAGTACCAAAGGGTAGGACCAGGCTGGGATTTGAACAGTTCCCCCCACCTTTTTTTTTGTGGAAACTGTTTTCTATGTCCCACCCCCTCACAGGCAATAGTTCTTAAGTTGTTTCACAGATATCATTCCATGAGATGAATTACTCTCTTTTTAAAAAATATCTTAAGCCTAAGTATTCATTACCAAAGGTGAAATTTTTGATGAGTAAATATGAAAAATTAGGCAGAGAAGATTTTTAACACATTTATCATACATCTTTAATCTGTTTGTCATCTCTAATGTGTCCACAGTTAAAATTCCTATGATAAATAGTGAGTTGCTACTGAGAGTGCCTGTAGATAAAATCACGAGACCAACAAGTCAACCAGGCCATTTGAATGACAGCATAGACTTGTCCCCATGGTGCCCTTTCCCATATGGATGAAAACAGAATTAGAATAAAAAATAGGGAAAACTTTTAGTATCTATCCAAGTGATAATTTCCTTTCACCACCAAGTAGGAAATTATCACTATACAAAAGTAATCCCTTTGGGAAAATTTTCCAAGTACTTAGCATAAATTATTTCTTTCATGATGTCAGCCATTATACTAGTTATTATAACCTCTTGAGCAATGCTGTACATTCTTTTTTTTTGTGACGGTTGCACCTTTCAAGTTAATTTTACCATGACCATCTTTAGTCACTTTTAGTTTGTTGGCTCATTTGTTCATTCTTTCATTTATTCACTTTATTCAGTAAATATTTCTGGTCATAACCAGAAAAGTCATAACTTTTCTTCCAAGGAGCCATGCCTATCCTGTGCCAGGTTTTTAGGAGGAGGCAAAAATGCATCAGATAAGGGACTTCCAGTGGTTTAAAAAGCAGTAGAGTAAATAGAACAGGTGTGAAAATGCTCCAAATATAAGGTAGGATGTGATACACGTCCTTAGATTGTTGCTGGCAGCACTTGGAGGTGAAGATGCAGGAATGACCATTAGTTCTTTCTGGAGAGCTCTGGAAAAACTTCCTAGAAATGGCAGTATTTGAGGTGGACTTTAAAGTTTGCCTAGAATTTGCACCCCCCGAGAACAGGAAAGCCGCAACAGACACAAGGAAAATGAAGAAAGGTGCAGAGGAAGGGAAGGGAGGGAAAAGTGAAGAAACCAAAGAATGATGGGAACAGAAGATGGGACCAGATCACCAAGGACCTTGAGAGGCCAACTAAAGGGTTCAGGCCTTATTCCTTAGTCAGTGGGGAGGAATTCAAAGTCTTTAGCAGAAACAAACTTGATTAGCACTGTGCTTAGAAAAGCACTCTCCAGAATGGTGGTGGCTATGTTTTAGTCACTAAGTCTTGACCTACTCTTTCCGATGCCATGGACTGTAGCCCACCAGGCTCCTTTGTCCATGGGATTTCCCAGGCAAGAATACTGGATTGGGTTGCCATTTCTTTCCCCAGGGGATCTTCCTGACCCAGGGATCGAACCCACGTCTCCTGCATCTAATACATTCGCAGGCAGATTCTTTATTGCTGAGCCTCCAGAATGGGGTGGAAGATAAAGAGAAGAAAAGTGAGGACACTAGTTTGATGAATGGGAAAGAATTTCTGTGAAAGAACATGGAGAGAAAGAGGGGGGCAGTGGAGTGGAAATATGAGGCAGAGGTCACATCAGAGGGTCAGAGACATGTTTAGGGGACTGATGCATCAAGATCAACTTTCAGATTTCACCTGAGGACTAGGAAAGTTAGTAAAGATGGGGGCAGGTTTAGAAGTGGTAAAATGCCAAGTTCATTTCTGGATACCAGTATGATAATCTGGATCTACAGAATCATAGTAAACATATCTTTGAATCCCCAATTTCTAACAAAATGTGGATGCTGAATGAAGTTGAAATGTTATTTGACGCACAGATTATCTCATGTGAAGATGTCCAGTAGACAGTTGGAAAATCAGGCAAGTCATAATTTATTTTCTCTCTTCACAGTGCCTGGTTGTAGGATACAGTTAAATATCTAGTAGGTTTTATTTCTTAAGCAGGAGAGTGGCTAAAATACATAAACTGTAAATAAACATTTTTGAATGTTTCTTTCTTATTGTGTCAATTTCAAAAGTGATATGTATACCCTTTTCCCAGTTAATACAAATCACAATATTTGAAATATGTGGTCTTATGATGAGAAAAATTTTATGCCAAAAAACTTGGTGCCAATAGAGAGGTGTCCTCTACTCAGGCAGTAAAGGACACTTCTAGCCGTTTGCTTGCAAAACAAATAAAGAAAATTATTCAAAAGTGTTCACCTCTGTTTTGCCATCTATTGAATATTATATTTAGCAGGCATGGATTTATATTTTTCAGTTTCGAGCTAACCACTTACAAACTTTTATATCCTATTTTGTTCCATCTTGATTTTTCCTTGGTGTTCCATATCCCTAACTTTATATATACTTTAAGATTTCCAACTTGATTTTGTACACCATTTATGCTGTTTTCATGTTACAAAATAGAAATATTAATGCAATCTTTGTTATTTAGCCCAGCTTTCCATTTACACAAAGTAGCCCAAAAGTATCCCACTGTATTTATATTAAATTCAAGAGCTGATGATTAAGAAACCTCTTAAAAGTTCAAGCACATTGCTGATTAGCAATAGCTTACATGTAGTATGTCATGTTATCATTAACCAAATATTTTCTGACATTCAACCCCTGATAACCAAAAGCAGTGTTTAGACATGGACCATAATGCAGGCAATTGATACTTCAAAAGTAAATAAGTAGAGGTGGAGATAGAATAGCAAAATGATAAAAATCAAATTCCAAAACACTGCTGAAGGGTTCAGTGAAGACTGGGTGGCCACAGCTTGATGATAGATGAGTAACCAGATCTAAATGTTCTGTAAATACCCAGCCATTTGAGAGAAGTCTTCTTGAATATCCCATTCTTCATACCTGAAACATGACAACTTGTAGACTAAGCCCAAACTCTAGAAGGTGTAGTCTTTTTTCCCAAGACCCGAGTCCTGTATATTGGATAAAAATGGGGTTTGTTTGTATCATGCTTTGGGCATTTGTCTTTTTAGGATTTATTGTTATGATGTTAAGGCATCGCTGTTTTTTGTTTTGTTTTTACGCTTTATTGTGTAAAACACAGAAAAAGCGTAGACTTCCCAAGAATTGTCTGTATGAACTCTAAATATCTGGAAATTGGTGAGACTTTATGAGATCTAGACTTCGTTGGTTTATGAGTTGCTTTTAATCCTGATGTCACTTGTTACTGGGTCTTCCCTTGTGGCTCAGTTGGTAAAGAATCTGCCTGCAATGGAGGAGACCTGGGTTTGATCCCTGGGTTGAGAAGATCCCCTGGAGAAGGAAATGGCAACCCACTCCAGTGTTCTTGGAGAACACTGGAGAATCCCATGGACAGAGGAGCCTGGCAGGCTACAGTCCTTGGGGTTGCAAGCGTCAGACACGACTTAGTGACTAAACCACCACATAAAAATTTCACTATTTATTTAGGGAACAGTGGTATGTGACATATAGTAGTAAAATTGAGAAAATAATTCCACCTTTCAAGAAATTTATCCACAGAGATAATAATAGTCATGGACACGTATAAATATAGGCGTCTTTAAGAACATAAAATAATAGATACCCTCCCCCCCCAAATTGATATATTGTTTCCTGCTTCAATAGCTGTACTACCAGGAACTGAAAAGAAGAAGATAATTGTTCATTCTACTGTGATTCTTTTTTTTTTGGTTCAAGTTAACCCTGCATTCATTGTACCTGAAGCAAGACTATCTGAAGCATGAGCAAAACAAACCTTTGCAGGATTCCTCCGCTTAAGATGTATGTAATCAGTGAATCATTCTGTGGGGTTCCAGAATACAAATTCTTAACTGGTGAAATCTCTGGAAAACCCCAAAGATTGTAATCAAATCTCTGAATTGATTCGGTGTATTTGAGTGAAACTGTGCTATACATCCACAATGGCAGATCACGATTGCTCTCTTAGTGATGTAGGAAATAGCAGGATCTCTCAGCCATTTATTTCCCTAGTAGGGAAAAACAGGCTAACCCATGAAATTGAGAAAGTGTCTTTGGTTTGCCTGACTTTTGTCCATTCATTTGTTTATTCCTTTACTGGTTTATTCTCTTTTTCATTCACTCAATCATTTGTTCACTTATAAAAAGACATCCAGATTCTGTTATCTTAGGCATTGAAGTCAGAAGATGAATAAAATGATTCTTCACCTTGTCTAGTGGGACACACAGAAATGAACAACTATATATTACAATGTAACAACTATTACCATATACTATGGTATAATTACTTCTTTTAATATAATAGAACTAATATGAGCACATTCTTAAGGGAAATGGAGAAAGAAAATACCCTGATAGAGTAGAAATAAGGAAAGGCTTTACAGTATAAATCAGTGATTCCCAAATAATTTTTTCCTAAAAGCATGCCAATCCATAATGGAGTCTTTATTGGTTTGTGTCAAATAAGAAAAGTAAAGAATACATCTTCATAATTAATTTTAATCAGTTTAAGGAACTGTCACTTTTAAGATTCTGCCCTTTCTACTTTTGTGCTATTAAAATGTCCTTTCTGTTTTGTGAAATAATGGTAAGAGTTGGTGATGGTAATCTAAAATTTTTTCTTGCTTGGTAAAGTGAAAACTTGGCAACTCAGTTATTCCTTAATTTTTTTTTTTAACTTACTTGTTTGTGAAGTCTGGTCATTTAAGAACCATGTGGACAATATTTGAGGTTAGCTTTTGCTTAGGTTTACCTATTATCCAAATCCTGACAATAGTTAGAAGGTAGTAAATCCAGAAATATTATATTTCTAATGGCAAGAGAATCTGAAAAGATAATTAGTTTCAAAGAGTGTAAAGTATCCTCATGGGCAGTTCAAAAGACACAGAGTCATAATTGAATAAGCTTTGTCCAGTGTTCCTTTTCTTGTCATTTTGTGAACTCATGGTTGTCAACCGTATTTTACCACAAAATTGACCCTGGTTCCATGTCAGAGACAGACAGTTCTGTAGCATGGACCAATGTCTGTTTCAGTGAGATACAGTCTTATAATAACTGGATATGTTTGTGCTTCCACTATAATTCTAACCACTCCAGATTCATCTGCTTCACTGATAAAGAACCGCTGAATTGGATGAGATTTCCTAACACCTACCACTTATCTGAAAAGCTAAGAGTTTTCCTCACTGTGATCTGCACCCATGGCAGAACTCTGGAGACACAACCAAATGGTTATGAGTCTTACATCCACAGCCTTGGTTTGTGCAGATAATAAATGCCCAAACAGAAGGGCCAGGCCCCATAGCCCTACTTCTCTGACTCCTGGCCATGTCCAGTACATGGACAGAACAGGGGTTAAGAGCAGTTAATGTGTCCAGAATGGAATAATTTTATTTGGTCTGCATTGATACCAAATTGCCAATTCTTATGCAATCACAAGGCAGAGTATTTTAAAACAATGAGAGTATGTACAATAATATACAAAAATATATTAGCCCTTTCTTATACAAGCACACACATAATTAGCTTGCACAAATCTCATACTCATTCCTCCCAAGTGATTAGCCTTGTCTCTATGCCTAGACAGAAAGTATATAAGCATACAGTTAGCATTGTTTTGCTTTTTCTTGCTATTTAAATAAAAACCAGCTCAATTGGATAGTTTTGCAATGGCCAAAAGTTAAGTAGAGCTAGCCTATTTTCTTAGAGAATCATGAGTTGGCTAAAATTTAGCACTGCAAAATATAAAAGGAATGGAGTCCTAAAGATAGCTCTTACAGTTAATTTTTTCAAGAAATCACTTTTTATTCAGTAATGGCATTTGGGAATATTTTAGAGATCAAATAAACTTTTCC